>NC_061117.1:8112453-8134173 GCF_002878395.1 Capsicum annuum
GTTGATCAACACTAATTACACAAGATGATGTACTTTCGTTTAACATATAGGCTTCAACACTAGGTGGACATAAATTGATTTTACAAGAAGATTCAATTTGGTCATCAATAGGATCAACTAGTGTATCTACACTCACAACATGCATATCATCAACAATTGTCAAAGAATCAATAGACGATGTACTTTTATTCAACACATTGGCTTCAACACTAGGTGGACTTAAATTGATCTTACAAGAAGATTCAATTCGGTCATCATAGGATCAACTAATGTATCCACGCTCACAACATGTACATCATCATCAAGAGGCAAAGAAACAATGGACTCACAAATAGATAAGCTGCCACTCACGCTCAATGGGCTACTAGCCATACAATCATCGTTCACATGTACAAAAGTGTAAGAGTTTGCTATTTTACCTTGATGTTATAAGAGTTTGCTATTTTACCTTTATGTTCTTGAGCACATTCTTCTTTGCCTTGGTTCGGATTATGGCAGCCCACTTTCTCCTTTGACAATCTCGCATTACAAGGGAGTTTGTCAAGTCTTCTCCCTTCTTTCACTTCTTCATCTTTTTTTCCAAAATTGGGATTTAGTGCACTAAGCATTTGGCGCTTATCTTCAATGAAGCTATCAATATGGTCATTGATGATGGTATTAAAATTATTGGCAGCCATAGTACCTAAAATAAAGAAACAAACCTACAAAACGAACAAACAAGTTAGTTCAAATATCCTCACCAACTCTCTTACTCTTGGATTCTTTACCTATACTTGATCTTTCAAGTATTGATACCTTGGCAAATATTTGGCAAGTGAATGAGGGATGATTCTACCTTGGTACGGAATCGATTTTTGTTTGAGACGACTCAAAGAAAAATAGCTTTCAGACTTGAACCAACAAGATACTACGAATTAAAAATGAGAAAAGCACACAAAAATTAAAGACACGAAATAAAACGGACTCTAGATTAATTACCAACCTAGTAGGTACTTACTAGTTTGCTAATTAGTGATAGAACCAACAAAATTGAAACTAGAAACAACAATTAGAAACTAGGAAATCTAAATTGAAGCTCAAATCGGTTGGTCACCAAAGTGATGATGTGGTAGCTTGTGATTGGATATTATTTTCATTTTTTTTTCAATTTCCCAAACTTCTTGTTTCAGCCACACTTGAACTAGAGAGGTGCTTGGACGAAATTGGGTGGGTGAGTGGGGGGGGGGGATGGAGG
Source organism: Capsicum annuum (assembly GCF_002878395.1). Taxonomy (NCBI): domain Eukaryota; kingdom Viridiplantae; phylum Streptophyta; class Magnoliopsida; order Solanales; family Solanaceae; genus Capsicum; species Capsicum annuum. The sequence continues at coordinate 8,113,688 of NC_061117.1, forward strand.
GTTTGGAGCCCTTTTTCAATTTCAAATGGATTTGAAAGTAATTGGTCCCCCCCTTGTACTTTCAATTGTACTTTGATATTCCCTTTGTCCCCTCTTCTTTTGGAAGATTGTGAATATGCTAGGGAATATTCTTTGTACAAACAACTTTCACCTTCTCTTTTTTTCTTTTTGTGAATCAAACTAGGACTTTGAATATTCTTCTTCAACAAGTCTTGAAGATGATGAAGAACAATATAAATATTCAAGAGTTGACCAAGGTTTGACCACTAGGTAAATGAACCCTAAATTCAATTTTTCTTTAAGATCTAGGTTCCCTTTGCCAAGACAAGCTCAAATATCAACAAATCATCCATAAAACATTCACAATACCACAAGTCACACGTTATCAACTTCACAAAAGCTTCAAAACGCCACAACAATGATGGATCTAGTACAAACACAATCAAATCTTGTTTCAAACTTAGATCTAGACACTTTAAGTGTTAGAGAACAAGAATCTAACACTAGAAACTATCAAAACAAGCTAAAAATTAGTAGATCTAAGTTGTGAAATTCGGATCTACTACCAACAACAAGACAACACACAATTTTTTTTTTAGTTTTTCGGAGTTTTGACTCTTTTTTGTGAGGATTTTCTTAGATCCAAGACTTAGGGTTGTAGGAACAACCCTAAACCAGACTCTTGATATCAAATAATAAGGAAAACAAGGTTAAAAACCGAAATTGAACACTAAAGAAGCAAAAATCAGCAACTAGAAGAAAGGGAGATGAAGTAGAATCAATAAGAAAATTGCATTAAATGAAAGATAGTAATGAAACATACACCAACCCTAATGATTAGAACCAAGGTGTGTATCAAACACCTAGACACACCTCACCATTGATGGATAACACTTCATTCTTAGGTGAACCAAAGGGATCAAGTCCTTAAGCACCACCTTTCTTTGCCAAAATGCCAATACAAGATTGACCTTGATTCTAATGTCTTTTCCAAGACCTATAGCTAATATAAGATAAAACTACACTAAGAGTAATACTTAATTTCAATTCATCAAAGTCTTATGAAAATACAAGCCAAAGTGCCTATTTATACTTATTACAAACAATGACTAAAATACCCTTAATGAAGGGTGCTCCTTTGGAGTGTAAAAGAGGAGTCTCAAAAGACCATAATACCCCTAATTTAAGATTCCCTTGGAGTGTATCCAAGGCTTCCTTAGAGTATATTCAAGGTCCCTCTTCATGTATTAGCAAGTACACTCCCTTATATGAATGCAACATACTCTCACGAGCTTCCATCTTCATAAATGACATTTTGTGTGTTTGAACTTGATGAATGGAGCCTCTTTCATTCTCTCAAAACCGAGGATGGTTCATTCTTCAAGGCTTATGGTCCTCGGGTTATCATCAAGGCAAGCATCCAAGCAACCTTCCACACACAGAATTTTTTTATGTCTTGATCAAAGCGGCCCTTTCTTGCATATTATTATGCCCTCGAGGTGACCAAGCCTTGAGTCTTTAGGTGTTCTCCTCCAAAAAAGTCATCAAAAGCTAAGACGGCTATTTGACTTCTATCATCGAGGTTGTAACGACCGAAGACTACCTCTTAGTTGTCACACAATGCTTACGACCTCGAAGGAACACAAGCTAATCCATGAATGATATCTGATGTGAGCACTGAACAATAATGCTGAAATTAATGCGAAAAAATAGGTTGAAATGCCATAAGGTTCAAAAAATCTAAAATACTAATAATGAATAATAACATCTGAAGCTGTAATACTATCTGAATCTAGTCTGAATAGCCTCTAACTGAATCTGTCTGAAAGTAGAGTTGATGGGACAATCCCCCAACTAACTCCATCTACTAAAATACATCTAAGTTGAAGTACTGAAATAAAAGCACTTCCTCAATAGATGAGGACTCACTACTAAATTTGCTACTGCTGGCTGAATCGGCTAAGCGCGGTTAGGAACCTGAGCATTCAAACCTGTGATATGAAATATCATAGCGCAAAAAATGGGTATGCGATCAATACATGGAAATATACTGGTATGCTAAATGAGATAAGGCTGAATGCATGGGTTTATATACATAAATAATAACTAACTAAATGACATGCAAGAACTGGTTTAGCATACATGGAGGATCTGTAACTACTGAACATACTGTGCATACTATAATTGAGTATATTGGAACTAGATTTGATAACTGATAACTGAATATACTGATAATCTCATATCACTAATAATTTGAATTACTGATAACTGAGTGACTGTAACTGACAGTCCTGATTCTGTAGAACTAAACTGAGTTCTAGATTGAAGACTAAAACTGAAATTATGGGAGGTAACCATTTAACTGACATGCCCTAAATAAGATAAGGTTACTGAGTTGGGGTCAAATCTGTAACCCCAATTGGAAGGGTGCCAGTACCGTATCACGGGTAAAGACAGGTTGAAGAGTTACCTCTACTGGCAGGTTCCCTAAATGAGAACAATGGTACCCTTTACTGGCAGGTAGAGCACCTCATCAACCCTCAACTAGCAGGTTTGATGTCTTAACCTACGCTGGCTACATAGTTCTAGAATACAAGGATTGCTTATAAGGATCACACCTTTGCTGGCAGGTGAGCCTCCATCCTTGGGTTCACTCGGTACTGAATCCTACTCCCAACTGAATGGCATGAAACTGATTAACTAGACTAAACTGGATTAATACTAAGATCACTGAGTTTTTCTAGGTTCTGTAACTAACTGAGTTCTGTAACTGATAAGAGTACTACTGATCGTGACATGACTGGTACTATTCTATAACTGACACTGGCTCTAAGTAACATCTAGATTGTCGGGTATTAAATACCTCAGGACTCGATAGCATGAAAAGTAAAGAAAAGCACAATCTTGAATAACATAGCAATGTTCATTTGGTCATAATTCATTCATAGAGACATTTCATCAAACACTTGTAATGCATTAACTTATACATGAATGGGACTACATGTTAGTATGCTATAATGGTATTATTTTTATCCTCATAGACAATTTATCAAACACATGGGAAGCATACTTGCTTCATTAAATCATAAACACTTAGGGTTAACATGGTTACAACGATCAACTTGCAAATTGAAGAGTTTATCACGAATACCATGTAATTTAACATATACTAGAATCAATTTTTGAAACTTGTAATCTAAATCATGAATTAAAACTCAAACAATACCGTGAACATAAATTCAATCTAATTCAAACATTCTAATTCAAACATGAAAATCATAAATATTGTATTTTGAAAAAAGATTCTTGGGCTCCATGGAAGTTAAGGATCCATGAATGAACATCTAACATACCTGAAAATCTAAATTCTTGAAGTTCTTGAAGACTCTTGGAGGGATTCTTTAGATTGCTTTTGAAACTTAGGGGTTAGGGTTTTCTATATTCGAGGAAGAATGTCTTAAATTAGGGAAAAGTGAGTTAATAATGACCTAAATACGTTTTTAGGGATTAAATCCTACGGCTAGGTGGAATAAAATCATGGGAAAAGACTGTTTTAACCCTGGGCTCGACTTTAATTTTTTGTAAAATTTTCCCTATCTGGACCCTTGGCGCGATACAACACTATTGCGTCGTATCACCAAAAAATGACAACTAAAAAATTACATGGTGGTGCGACGTGGTGGTATCGCATTACCACTTTAGTTGCGAACTGAAAGTGCACCGCGAGGCGGTGTAATCGCGTCGGTACACTAGAAATTGACAATTGTGAACTGGGTTTATGACGCGACGCGCCAATATCGCGGAGCAATACTGGAAACTAAAAATTTCTATTTTAACATACTCCGCGATGCGCTATTGGCTTGAATGACGGTGCTTAACGAATGAAACTTAAAATCATCATAACTTCTTACCCAGTTGTCGAATTTAGGCGAATTTTATATAGTTGGAAAGCTAATTCAATTTCCCACACACAAAAAAAAATTAAAATATTAAAAATTCCACATGTATAAAATTACATTCATATTTAAATCGTCTTTAATATTTTTAGGATGAATTTAAGCTAGGTAAAAGTACGGGATGTTACAGAAGCCTACATTGTGCCACTATTGTGATAAGTATGGGTACTGTGTAAAGGTATGTTGGAAGAAGAAGGGAACTAAGGAGAAGATAGAGAAAGGGGATGATGAGCACTAAAATAAGAACATGAACCCTATGGAGGTAAGAATCGAGCACAATACAGTTGTGAAGTAGAATGAAGGGAATGGTAAGCTTGTTCAGGATGCAGAAACTAGCCAAGGTAGTCCACAGAGTTCAAAGCGGGTTACTCCAACGAAGTATGGGAGAAGTCAACCACAACAATCATATCAGTCACAACAAACGACAAGTGCAAATACTTTTCAGGTCCTAAATAAGATGCCATCTAGTTCTCAAGATAATTTAGAAGTTGTTGAGAATAAGCAGCTTAACACCATTCCTATCCTTAGGAATGAATAGTTTGCTTAGTTGGAATGTAAGAGGACTCAATAGCCCCAATAAGCAAAAGAAGGTCAAGGTCCTTTGCAATGAGGAAAGAGTAGAAATTATTGACTTGCTAGAGACGAAAATAAAGAAGGAGAAAATTGATATAGTTGCAGGAAAGTTATTTGGAAGTTGGCCATTTATTACAAGATTAGAGCATCACATTAATAGTAGAATTTGGCTCACTTGAAGGCCATACTGCTACCATATTTTCTTAATAAGTATGACAGCTCAGGCTATTACCTGTGAAGTAAAGTATCGATCACAACAGCTCATGTTTAAGGTTACTTTTGCCTATGCTTTTAATACTAGAGAAGAAAGGAGAAACTTATGGGAATATCTGGTGGATGTGCACAAAAGTAACACCAAACCTTGGATGCTAATGGGTGATTTTAACTCGGTACTTCATGCAAAAGACAAACTTGGAGGCAGTCTTATCACCTGGATTGAGGTGGCTGATTTTGCTGCTTGCATGAAAGAGTGAGGGTTGATTGTGTTACCTCACCAAGGTAATACCTATACTTGGAATGATAAAATCAATGATACCAGGATATACTCTAAGATTGAATGGGTGTTGATAAATCAAAAATGGCTAGACAATATGCCTACTAGTAGAGTACATTTTTCTCCCTGAAGGTACCAGTGACTATTGTCCTGCAAAAGTGAAGTTAACAGAGGAAAGACACAAAAGAAGAAGATCTTTCCAATATTGTAATGTGTGGGGATTGTATCCACAATTCCTAGAGACTATTAGAAGAGGATGGGAGAAGAATATATAAGGATGTACAATGTTTAAAGCTGTACAAACATTAAAATTGCTAAAGTATGAGCTGAAGCACATGGGCAATCAGCATACCAAAAGTATCTTAGATGAAGCTAAAGAGTATAGAGAAGCACTTAAGTTGGAACAACTGATGCTGCAGACTAATCCACTGGATATAGCAAACCAACAAGAAGAGAAAAATTTGAATAGGAAGTATAAAGAATCCTCATATTTGTCTGAAATACATCTGCAACAACAAGGAAAGGTTACATGATTAAAACTAGGTGATGAGAATACAAGTTACTTTCACTCAGTCATAAATCATAAAAGACTCAAGCAAGCTATCACACAATTAAAAGACTAACAAGAGGTATAGCAAACAACTCCAGATGCAATTGCACAGGTGTTTGTGGCATATTATGAAGAGTTGTTGGGAAGAAAGATATAAGTAAGGAGGAAAGCTAGTCCTTACTTCTTAAGGAATGAAGCAGTACTAATCATGGAGAAACAAGCGCAATTATTAATTTCTTTTTCACAGAAAGAAGTCAAAATAGCTATGTTCATAATTGCTAGCAATAAGAGCCCTGGCCTTGATAGTTATAGATCTATTTTTTTCAAGTCTTCATGGAGTATAGTAGGACCAAACATCACTACAACAGTTCTAGAGTTTTTTGAGAATGACAAGCTCTTGAAGTAACTAAACTCTACTAATATAGCCCTCATTCCTAAGGTGGATAAACTAGAGTTGGCTAGCCAATATAAACCTATTTCATGTTGTAATGTGGTATATAAGTGTATCTCTAAATTATTATGTAGCAGACTGAAAAAGTGATGGATACAATTATTTCAGCTAATCAAGCAACATTTATACAAGAAAGATGCATACTTCACAATGTCCTTATTTATCACGATCTAATTAGGCATTATAATAAGAAGACTTTCCCTAGATATCTCATGAAAATTGATCTCAGGAAAGCATATGACATGGTGAGTTGGGAGTTCTTTGAGGAAGTATTGGTGGGATATGGTTTTCTAAGAAGATTTATCTAGTGGATAATAACATGTGTCACATCTACTAAATTCACTATAAAAGTAAATGAAGAAGGATATGATTATTTTGCAGGAAAGAGAGGTCTTAGACAAGGTGATCCAATGTCACCCTTATTTTTTGTTCTTGTGGTGGAGTACTTATTAAGAGTGATTAAATGCATGAGTTTATTGCTAGAATTTAAGTTCCACCCAATGTGTAAACCATTGCAGCTTACACATCATATATTTATTGATGATCTCATGTTGTTTTGCAAAGGAGAGCAGGTTCAACTACAAGAGTAAAAGAAGCTTTGGAGCATTTCAGTGCTATAAAAGGTTTAACGGCTAATTTAGAGAAATCCAGTGTGTATCTAGTTGGAATGAATGATCATAAGAAAGGTGAACTGATTGCTTTGACTAGGTTCTGTCAAGGATTATTCCCTATAAGATATCTAGGGCTACCTCTCTAACCTAACAAATGGAGTAAGATGGACTGCCATGCATTAGTGGGGAGGATTACTATGAGGATCACAACTACATATGCCAAAAAATTGTCCTATGTCAAAAAATTATCCTATGTAGGTAGATTACAGGTGGTGATTGCAGTTCTGTTCTCAATTCATAGTTTTTAGAGGTCACTTTTTATACTACCTCAAGGAGTGATGAAAAAGGTTGATAAAAAATGCAGGGCATATTTGTGGGGCAGTAACACAGAAATCGGGAAGATAACTCTTGTATCCTGGGAGAAGGTTTGTAATTCCAAAAGGAATGGTGGTCTAAATGTTAAAAGTTGTGGTAAATAGAACATAGCTTATGTTGGAAAACTAGTATGGCACATAGTGATGAAAGAAGATACACTATAGGTTAAATGGATTCATGAAATTTACTTAAAGGGTGCTAACTTCTAGACTTATCAGGCTCCAACAGACAGTAGCTGGTACTGAAGGAAGCTTAATTCTCTAAAAAAGTGTCGATCAACTGGTATGTGAATAACATATTTATACTTACACAGACAGGGAAATATTTTATCACAAGAGGTTACATGACTTTTGATGACAATCAGGAGGAAATGAAAGTGGCAGAACTTGTATGGAATAATATTTCATGGTTAAAACATCGATTTATCATGTGGTTGGCAGTGCATCAGAGATTACTTACTAAAGAAAGGCTTATACATATGAATGTTCTAGTGGAGAATAATATGTGTTACTTATGTGAGTCACAGAAGATGAAAATAAGTCATCATTTATTTGTCACATGAAGCTGGTTTAGGAGAATAAGAAAGGAGCTGCTGAGTTAGCAAATCTTTAGCTACCACCTAGTAAATTGGCTCAAGGATTAGCAATGGTTAAGAGAAGACATTGAAAGAAGTTTAAGAAAAAAATAGCAGCAACAATATTGGGAAGTATGGCATATCATATGTGGCGAGCAAGGAATTAGAAGCTTTGCAGAGGGGTCCAAGTGCAGCAATTAGAACTAATAGAGCAGATCAAGAGAGAAATAGTAACACGAATTGAATGTTTCCAGGATTCAAGAAAGGCATATAGGAGTAAGGGATATTGTCAACAGTTATGTATATAGTTACTTTGTAGTTCTGCTCTTCTGAGGCTTGGCGTTAACACATTAAGATGCTGACATCAAGTGCTCTTTGTTTGTATCTTTGTTTTGTTGGTTAATGGTATTCACAATGTTACCAAAAATATATATATATTTTATTACCATAACGAAAGAGTAATGTAATACAAAGACTTTCTAAAGGTCACTCATCCTAGTACTACCTTCTTCAAGACAGAGTATGAAATTCTGATGGAATTATGTTGATATGATCACCTTCATAAAAATACTTAAACATTCAAAAATCTTAGTTATATATAATCCCATTATTATTATTATTATTATTATTATTATTATTATTATTTTAATAATAATAATAATTTTTGAAAAAACAATTCTGTTTCATTTAAGCATTTGTGTTTAGGGGTGTTCATGGTTTGGTTAAAAAGCAAATCGAACCGCAAACCAAACCAAATCGATTGACATTTGGTTAGGTTTGATTTGATTTGACTTAAAAAATTTAAAATCGATACTTATGTGGTTTAGTTTTGATTTTACTCTAAAATAACCGACAAAATAACCAAATCGAACCAACAAAAAATATATACATGTGTGTGTGTATGTATATATATGTACACAAACATAAATATGCATATATAAATTATTTATAGATTATTCATAAATAAAATATAAATATGTTTTATATTTTAAATTTTAATCATGAAATTAACTTTAGTAATATGTCTCCATCTAGTTGATGGTATGTCATGAGATTCTATATAATTTTCATAATTTGAATAGCAAATAATACTAATTGTGAAATTTTGTTGTCTATGGAATTTTATAAGTGAGTTTTATTAGACTATAGATAATCATTAGTTTTCAAATTTCTTTTTGGTCCCTATTGAGCAGAAAATTTATGTGTTTACTTTTTGGGGGATTTATCATATCATTCTCTTATATATAGTTTCTAAATACTTTTGTAGAAGCATTCATATGATGTTGTTCATGGCTTTGCCTAAGTATAACACTAAATTTACATCTTGCTTTCAAGGTTGAGGAACAACACTCGATTGACATCTCATATGTTGGATTGAATTTTTTAAATAAAAATTTCAACTTTTATCACTAACTAAAGTTATAAACCGAAAAATTGAACCGAACCAAACTAAACAGACAAGAACCAAACCGACGGTTATTTTTTTGTGTTGGTTTGATCTGAATTTAGAAATTTAAAAATCGACTAAATTGGTTTGGTTATAATTTTGACCAATAACAGACGCAAACCGACCCATGAACACCCTTATTTGAGTTAATTACTTGTGTAAACATCATAAATCCCCTAGTTAATGAAACTAATTACAGAAAATCCCTTCTTGTTTTTTCTCTCCCGATTTTTGCAAAGATACTCATACATTCGGCCTTCTATTATACATTGGTCGAATGTATAATGAAACAGCTAATCCTAAATTTAAGGTAAGAGAAATCATAAATTATATTACAGTTCCTTAATTAACGGCAATAATTAACTAACATTAACTCATTTATGGATAAAACTAGTAACTGATGTTTGAATTTTAAAAATTTTCTTAAACATCATTGTTTTTTTTACTGGGAATCACGATCTGTAAAGCCAAAAACAACCAATTTCTTCTACATACATTCTTCAATACTACTAAAATCAATATGAATATCCCCATATTGTTGTGATATTCTTGAATTTGGGAGTTAGAAATTAGTTATCAATCATACAAAAGTGACACAATAATTGTTTTGAAAAGTATAACTTTCTTGAAATTGATTGCTACGATCGCCATGGAATTGGATATCGATGAAGCACGTAAAAAAATTGAAGTTAAATATGTGGTTGAAGGAAATTCTTCTCCAATTGTCATAAGGAACGACAATGAAGTGAGGGTTTACGTTGAGTTGAAGAAATAATTTTCTGCATTGGTTAATTTTTCGCTTTGAATTTCTAGTTTTGACAAATCCAATAAGGAAATACAGTTTGATAAAGAAACAGGTGTTGTATTGTGTATCAATTTTATTTGCTGATCTTATAATCTACGGTAATATGGTTTTAGAGGTTTTGAAGAAGTTTATGTTCTAAAGTTGGGTTTTGTGTTGCTGAAGCTCATAAAGATACGAATGTATAATGTGTTAGTATACATTCATGCCAATGTATAATGAAACTGTGCCAGTCCAAAAAATGTATGGTAATATAGTTTTAGACATTCTGAAGTTTTTTGTGTTTTATAGTTGATTTTTATGTAGTTGAATAATTAAATTACAAATGTATAATATTTAATTATACATTCGGACAAATGTATAATGAAAATTGGGGCAATGCCAGGAATTGCATTTTGTCCATATATATCTATTTAATACTTTTGTTTAATACATTGACTCAGTCTAAATAAATTAAAGCTATGTACTGAATTGTCGTTACAAAGACTGCAAGTGGATCTTGAAGACGTCTTCTATGAATGAATCGAAAATGTGCCTAGCAATATGGCTAATGGGCTGCAGATCTAGGCATTCTGGTAACATGGTCTCTATATGGCCAAGCCTATTGCCACAAACTAATTTTACTCTTTCACCAGTTGCATCATCTACTATCCATCTAGAACTTGTTGATAATGGTAAACAATGAAAAAAAATTGCAAAAGAGCAAAGAAAAATAAATATTCTGGCTAATTTCATCATGTTTTTATCCGAAGAGTATCAAAGAACATAAGCCGAGGGTCTATCAAAAATAGCGATTACACATATCAAATAAAGTTAGTTATATTGAACGAAAAGAATTGATTGATCTCGTATATTTAGCAGTAGTTAATGTTGATGTGATCGGACAAAATAAAATTTATCTCAAAAAACTAATCCTTATCTGATCTATTGGGGAGAATTCTGTTCGAATTATAAGTGGTAATAGCTTAAAAGAATTTGTATCCTATCAGGTTATGTAAAAGACTATACTTAATTTATCACAATAAGTAAAACTAGTTGAAACAAAATATAGGTAATTTACTATAACGTGAAAAGTTTGTAGTATGTTTTGGGTCAAATGTACACCATCTCTTAATTTGTATCTAATCAGGTCACTTAAAAGATAAATTATCCACAATTTTCCATAATATATAAAATTGGTTAAAAAATAAAATAGATGGTTTACTAAAACCTGTTAAATTTGTAGTATGGCTTGGTTCACAAGATACACGTTCTCTTTTAGAGTCCTAGTTAACAGATAGTAGATTGGTATGAAATAGTAATAAATAAGATTATAATCTATATTTGTATATCATGTAGATCGCTTCAAATTGTTACTTATTATTTACTTAATCGGCTTCAAGTTAAGTGATATTTTTGCTTCACGAGAGTTAATTAAGCAGATAAGATCAACTCAATATTACTAAAATTATATATTCAAAAATTATGTAAAAAATATAATAAGTTGCAACTCTATTCATGTCAACATAACAGCATACTCAATGCAATTCTACATATGGGCTCCTATCGAAAAAATCTCTTAAACTCTACTAAACATTGGCTAACGCAAACTTGAACCATTGAGTTTGAGAATTACAATACTTTTTTCATCTAAGCCAACATATTTCCTAACCAAAACTTTAGATGAAGAATAATAAGTATAATAATCCAAACACGATTCCTTCCCATTCTCATCAATATTTGAAAGTTGATAATTTGAAGCAAGTTTTCATGTACTTTGCTTATTGCAATCTAAAAATAACAGTTAAACTTGTATGAGGGTAACTTATACATCTAAAAATTTAAATTAGGACCATAATTAAACAACAAATATAAATGTATGATGGTTATTTATACATCTAACAATTTATATCAGACCCTAAATAAACAACAATTACACATGTCTGAGGGTAACTTACACATCTCAAAATTAATATCAAAATTAATACTTTATAATTGTTTGTTTTTTCATAACTGGCAATGTATAACCTATAGAAATATATTTCAGAATACCTACATTATACATTAGTGGGATGAAATAGCTAATGTATAATGTCTTATTATACCTATGTCAACTTATACATAAACTCATAATCAATATCTTCGGAAAACGTGGTCGACCGGAATCATCAAACTTCTTCTTACTTGCCGCTTTAGAACCTGACTTCTTCGATCTAGAACTAGCCGCTTCCTTCAATTTCTACATTGTTGCCGATTCGTTTCGATACTTTGAACGATTCTCTGCGAAATTGGGTTCTTCGCAATCAAATGTACCAGGAACAAACCCAATGTGAATATCTTGTTTTTGAGAATCTAACTGATTAAGTCCTAAACTAAAGTTAGGACGAGAATCCATTACCAATTTTATACTATATCGATTAAACAAAAGCAAGTACAAACCAAGAAAATAAAAAATCCAACTTGTAGTATATGAAGAAAAAACGAAAAAAACAAACTACGAAAGTTGAATATACTTGCAAAATACAGTAATTTCATAGAAACGAACATGCATTCAGAGAATAAATGAAACAAATCCTAAAGTTGAAAAAAAGAAGTAAATCAATAAAATCAATTAAAGCTTCAAAACTTACAAATTGATAACCTCCAAGTAGATTACTTAAATTTTACCGTGAAAAAAGAGTTTTCAAATGTGGAGAAAATATCAGGTGTAATTAGATGGGGAGCAAAATACGGAAGAAAATATAGTGTTTTAGATGTGTAAGATTTATGAAAGAGAAAGTAACAAAAAAGGAGATTTATGTGATTAGTTTTGGATTTATATAAATACTTTATCAAATTAATATTTAATGTAATAAGGTATTCTTAGTTTGTGTATACATGTAAATCTTAGTAATTACTTTAGCATTATCTAGTTTGAGTTGGTAGGTGATCAATAAACCAATAACTTATGTCCAACTCTCAAAGTGGAGCAACTGTTTTTTAGACACGTTACTTTTTTAGTTGCAAATCACGATTCCCTACATTTTTAGACTCATCTATATTTAAAATATATTTTTTAATTAAATTTAAATAACTTAAAATTTGTAAATTTTTAATATCTAAATTTAAAAAAAAATAAAAATTAATTACTTTAATTTAATTTAAAAATTAAATTAAATTAACTCACGAAAACATCGGAGCATGTGAAAAGTAATGAGGGAGTATTTATTTTCTTAAAGTTTCAACTTCATCATTGCTGGAAAACTTTATCCCAAAATTTTGCCCAACCAACATCCTAAAAGACAAAAATAAAAATAGCATGTAACATAATTTTCTCTCAATTTCTCCAAAATTGGTTAAGTCATAAATGTAAAATGTCTGGTTTGTTTCTTGGAATTCTATGTATTACTAAAAGGGGTTATCAGTTTAGATCTTTTGAATCACTTAGCCCTTCTACTTCTTCCAAGGTATGTATATATAATAGACCTTGAATTTTCTGATTTTTTTAGTGTATTTACTTTTTTATATTTTGAATTTCCTTCTTGAAAATTTTGCTTTGGACATGTATATTTGTTAAGGAATTCATTGACGGGTCGTTTGGCAGGAGAGATGAAGGATAATAACTTTGTGATAAAATGCACATGCGTTTAGTTAATGGTACTAATTAGTCTCGAAATTATTTATTTCACTATTTATTTATATTATAGTGACGGAATAAGTTGTGTCATTTCCTATACCAAACAACCCCTAAATATTTGTAAATATTTGACTGTGAATTCAGTGATTATGGTATATTAACTTATACTTGTAGGAAGAATGTATAAACTTTAAATTTTGGATCCGCCTCTACACAACTTTTGTGGTGAATCTTGATGTGAATAGAGTGAAAGAATGAAATTTTTTTAAGTATATTGATGTGTTTTGCATTTGAAATGAGCAGGTAAAGCAAAGAATTATAGGAAGTAATGGATATAATGATGAGGATCTAGGTGAAAAAGCTAGAGAAGCCAAACAGAGATTGGATCATAGGCTAAGAAGGTAATTTCCAGCTTGTTCTGTACATAATTTGTCTCATTTTGCTTAAATGCAAGGTAAGGCTGTGTACAATAGACACTTGTGGTCTGTCCCTTATCCGGACTTGTGCATAGCCGGAGCTTTAGTGCACTGGATTGCCGTTCTGTTTTGCTTAAAATTATCTGGTGATTTTAGTTTACTGAATGAAGTTTTGGTAAGTTGTTCCCATAGTTCTTGTAGTTCAGTTAGCTCAATTTTTATTTTTTTTTTTTTGTGAGGGAATCGGTAGCAGCTACCCTGCTCCTGTGAAGCAGCTTGTAAACCACACAGGAGAGATAAACCTGCACTAGGCGAGCCCAGTGTAACGAGCTCGATCCAAAAGGCCAACCCCCTGCTGTCATAGGCAGGGATTTCGAACTTGAAACCTCCATTATGAAGTCATCTCTAACCAATCCCAAAGGGTTGGTTCAGTTAGCTCAATGTTACCTCATAAGACTCTAAAACCTAATTAGGAGATAACATATATTGCTTGTATTATGGAGATTCTTGTGTATTACCATTTATTTGTCTTAGTATCCTGAAATCGTTCGAATCCGAATTGCATTGCATAGGGCCCATTGAAGGGAAAGCGCTCTCTATTCAATGCTCATAAATCTTGTTAGGAGAGCATATTTTGCTTGTACTCTAAATATAGAAAAAGGTGATTCTCACTTCTTCGAGATAAAATAAAACCGAGTTTTTAACTAAACATATCCCTTGTGTATGGGGTAGGATAAATGATTCTCCTTCATATATAACCTCGGACACCTTTACCCTCTCGACTTTGCAAGAAAAAGCTAAAACTAATGGACAAACTGCAAGTGATTTGCATGTAATTGGGGGATATTTTCCGCCCATTCTAACTATTCATAGGTATAGTTAACCTCAATTAGAGGCAGCTATCATTTATCGTAACTGGGCTTGACAGTTCATTCTAATGAGCTATACATAAATGATCTTGTCATTTCTCTATGTATAATCGAGTCTTGTCCGTTTGAACTGCATTATGCATAACTGAGTTTTTTAGATCTGGTCTGTATTTATATGATTTGTAGAATTATTTCACTCTTACTCGTCAACTACCACGGCATAAGTATTCGGAACTTCTGTACAGTTGCCATTGTCCGTGTGAAATCACTGGTTTGGTCTTCTTGATATAACGCCCTAAATGATGTTTCGGAAGGAATTTGGCCTCTTGATGCCTGAGAATTGTAACTTCTGGGATTGGCAGAAGTATCTTGTTTTGAGCTTACCTTGGGGATAACAAATTCCGTCCATTCTAAATGTTCATAGGTATAGATAACTTCACTTACAGGCAGCTGTATATCGCTGAGCGTGACAGTTTGCATTAATTGAGCTATACATAACGTAGCTTGACATCTCTGTATAAATAACTGAGTTTTGTCCATTCTAACTGATTTGCGTAATTGGGCTTTTTTCTACCTCTGTAGTGAATAGAGATTGTGTGTATTTATATGACGTGTAGAACTACTTCACTCTTTCTCGTCAATCTGGTAACGTGGAGTATCCGAAACTTCCACGGGGTTGTCATTCTCTGTATGAGATAACCAGTTTGGATCTTCTTGATATGAAGCTCTAAATGGTATTTCTCTGTGGGAAAGTTGGCTTCTTGATGCTTGATATGCAACTTGCGGGATCGGCGGAAGCATCTTGTTTTGAACTTACCTTGGAAGTAGCCATTTAATGAAGTGAAATCCAATCATTCCTATAAGTTTACTCGCGGTAATCGTTTAAGCAGATGAACGAAAAAAATGCATATCAGTGGATCCAATCGATATTGATTTTTTCAATTGCCGATAAACAAACCAACCTAAAGACTGAAAGTGGGATTAATGTGAAAAAATGAGGAATTTGGCAGTTTAATTAGTATCCAGTATTGACTGTTGCCATTTAAAGGAACTACTTTCAGAACATGGTGCTTTTGTTAACCTACCTAGTATATCTGAAATATATACACTGTATGTTGTTATTAAGAAATATATCTGAAGATGCCTACAAATGGATGCTTTATGAATGATGAAAAAGAAAGAAATATATATAAATATTTTGTTTGATTATTTTCACTTAAGTGCATTCTCTGTGTTCTGCATCCTGGTAAATTTGTTTCTCCAGTCATGAGCCCACAATAATGATATGATGTGAGCTTAAATGATGAAATGACGATCATTTAGCTCACCCCAACTTATTTGGGACTAAGGCGTAGTAGTCATTGTTGTAGTCCCGAGCTCATAAATTTTATTTTACTACGCTCTTTTGGGGGGCGTCCAGGGAGCCTTGGGTGGTGGGGGTAGAAGTGAAGATTTATCTTCCGGGTCATGGTTTGCATATACATTGTGGTTGGATTTCATCACTTCTATGGAATGGGATGAAGAATAGAGTTTGGACATTCTTTTTACCTCTCACAAGTCAGTAGTCTGCTGCCGTTACTTTGCCTATCCTCAAACATAAAGGATAATCTCAAGTAAACCTTGCATGTCATGCTAATCAAAGGAACATTATTGACTGAAGTTTGAATCCTTTTGTCCTCGTTATCTACAAATCGAATCTGTGGATGCTCAAGCATTTATAATATTTCATTGATATCGATTCCATTGCTTATTGGATACCAATATCAGAAAACACCTGATGTTTACACCGAACTAACTTATGTTTATCATGGTTATGTGAGATTAAACTTTGTCAAGTGATAAGTTGTATTTAAAAAGTACATGCCATGTATCTATTGATTAGATACAGATATCGGTGTGTGCAAATTTTTTCATTCCATCAACCAAGTGATTGTTTTTCTTGAGGCATGTTTACTAACCCTCATATTCAGTCCTTAGTTAAAACATTTTCTGGTAATGTGATCTCAACTGTGTTGCTCAGACCCTTCAGACTGCCAGGTGTGTGTCGGTTCCTCCAAAACAGTGCATTTTTGGAGGATCCGGCACAGGTTCGACAGCATTTTGGAGAGTCCGATCAACATAAGATCTTAGTGAGATTATACTTATTTGTTGTGGTTATTAAAAACAGGACTAAGAGTAAGGAAGAAAGATGCAAGGATGTCGAAAACGGGCAAGTAGAATCAAATACTTTGCAGAAGAAAGAGATGATTGGACTGAAGCAAAATGGGATAAAGACGTTTAGCAGGGTGAGAAAGCAATGGGAGGGTTCAGAAAATGATGAATGCACCATTTGCTTGGACCAATTCAAGATTGGAGATAACCTAATCCATTTGCAATGTGACCACAAGTTCCATTCATGTTGTTTGGTTCCCTGGTTGGAGAATTATCCCTATTGTCCTTGCTGTAGAATGGAGATTGTCACTTGAATAAGTGGATCGCGACCGCGCGTATAGTTTGTACAGATGATATGGAATTAGCTTAAATGAAGGTGTTGGGATTCATGGAGCCGATCCTAACTTGTTTGGGAGTGAGACGTAGTTGTTACTACTGTTGTTTGTGGAGTTTGTACATGAGAAGTTTTGAATAAGAGGATTGTATGATGTATCACTAGATCAACTAGTCCACCCTTTTTGTGTTTTAAATAAGTCAATGTTTGCTAGAGAAGTGTGACTCTTGAGATATTTAGGACTTTCATTAAACATGTTTCTACTATTTAGAAATTCTGAGCATTTGAATTCCTTGTTTTATAGTGTTTTTATGTTATTTTGGTAATTTGCAAGTTGCAACTTCCTTTTTCAAAAAGAAAAAGAAAAAAAAAAACACCAAACGAAAATAGATCAATTTTTTTTTTCTTTCCTAAAGAAATACAAATCCTGATCAGATGCTAATACTATCAGTGTTGGCAGTTCTTATCACTATCACAGTGAGGCAGAGAGGATACTTTTGATAGATCCTCGACTCAAGAAAGAAAAATAGTCTAGAAAAAAAAACATAATACAAGACAAGACTACCACAAGTAATACTATACTCCATATGTCTAAAACACCAAGGGGTCGTTTGGTAGAGTGTATAAAAATAATGCAAAATATAATATATTAGTAATGCTTGTATTAGTAATACTTGTATTAGTTATGCTTGTATTTAGGGGTGGGCATAAATACCGAAAAAACCGAAAAACCGAACCGAAATTTAATTTTGGTTTCGGTTTTTCGATTTTTCGGATTGATTTCAGTTTTCAATTATTAAATTTCGGTTAAACGGTTTGGTTTTCGATCTTCTTAAAAAAAAATTGGTTAAACTGAAAAATCGAAAATCGAAATTATATAAATAATATTATAATATATATATATATATTATTAATTTATTATATATATAAAATAATATATATTATCAATATATTATATTAATTATATATACATTTTAGTAACCCTAATTCCAACTCCAAGGCGCCTAAATCCCTAAACAGTAAACATATTACCATTCACACTCAAGTCTCAACACTCACGAACAATATACAGTAAATCCAAGGCGCCGTCTTCGATTTACACCACCGGCGATTCGGTGAAATAAACGAAAGACCGGCAATCTACTCCCTTTCTTTACAACGACACTGCAACCGGTGACCCGCAACCCACGAATTTGGTGTTTCGTGTTTGTGTCTAAAGAGGAGCATTCAGGTGAGTTTATGGCATTTTCTGCTTAACATGGTAGTTTATTGCATTTTCTTTATTTTACATTTGGAATGAAAACGAGTACTGCATCACCCAAGAAACTCCGTATGTTAGTCCCAACAATGACATTGCTTGTTATAATAAAGAACTTGATGACATTATTTTGTTTCATTGAGTTACTTATAGTTATTTATATTAGTGAATGAAAAACAGATTTGAAAAAAATATTTTTCTTAAAAAATTCATCAATTTTAAATGCTCAGTTATGAAAAAGAGAAGCTCTCTACTTTAATATTTCAAATCGAAATAAAAATTCGAAACAACCGAACTGAATTTGTAGAAATCGAACCAAATCGATTTTATTTCAATTTAGTTATGGTTGTCATTTTTGTCAAATCGATAAACCGAACCGATATTAAACAATCAGACCGAACCGATCGAACGCTCACCCCTACTTGTATTAGTGATGCATGTATTATTTATTATACATTGTTTGGTTTGATGTATAAGAAATAATACATCTTACATAATTTCTATAAAAGAAATGTTTGTTTACAAAAATACTCTTCTTTGATTTGTACACTTTTTTGCAACAGAGTTATTTTGTCATCTCAAATATAATTAGCATTGTGGAACTAGTATATAGAGGTTTAAGATTAATTGCAAGACCTTCGTCTTTATGAAAAAATGTTACGCCCGACGGATTAATATAGTCGAAACAAAAATAAAATACAAGACGTAAAATTAAGAAATAATCTTAATTTTTTTTTAATCTTTTTAAAGACCCTTGAAACAAAGCAAAAACATGTTATAGTTATTTAAATCAACTATTCATTGTTGTAAATTAAAATGGTGAGAAAAGAAATTATGAAATGTTTTTAAAAGATTCACTATTGCAAACTAAAATGGCTGGAAAAGGAATGATGAAATATTTTGAAAGGAAAATTGAGGAATATTAAGGTCATTTAACAAGTTAATGCATGTGTTTAAATTCTTTGTATTACTAATACATAGAAAATGGAGTATATTACTAATATATACTTCAATACACAATAGAGTGTATAACTAATGTTTGCATTAGTTATACATAAGTAAAAAAAACGTACCAAACAAGGTACTAGTAATACACATTAACTAATGCATGCATTATATTTTACAATATACTCTACCAAACGATCCCTAAGACACTACAAGCATAGCAATACTATTGTTGACACGGATAACAAAACAAAACACTCCTATCCAGGAACAAGGACACACTTCTACTACTACTCGTTTACCTTAATTGCGTCCTTTACATCTTCCAATTTAAAGTCACATCCTCGATATATCCTGATCAGATCTTCTTCGATAATGATATGAAACAATAGTATTACTTTTTCTTAGTTTTTCATTCGTTGTCCGATACCCGCATTGAAACCTGATTAATCTAAATGAGCATCGAGTAGGCCCATTCAAAAATAACGCTCTATACCAAGGACTTTTTAATACTCACGATCCATTGTATTGTTAAAGCAGAATCAATTACATCCCTCGCAAACAAATATACTCATCTTCTTAAACGTAACTAAATTTTTTGGTCCATTTATTTCCTTTTTGTACTCTAGATGGAACTTTTTTTGAAGAAAAACTTTAGAACTTAAACTAATCGGATAATTATATACCTCTCAATAACTTTCAACTGAATTAATTTTCACTCAAATTACTGACATGACAAACTAAAAAAAAAACAGTGAGTGAATGACTTAAAAAATGTGGAAAAAATATGGAACCACCTTTTAAATTTTACAAATTTTCTTTTTATATATATAAAAAAAAAAATCTTCTTCACTTCATCACTTCATAATCTTCTTCAA
The DNA here is from genome assembly GCF_002878395.1 of Capsicum annuum. Taxonomy (NCBI): domain Eukaryota; kingdom Viridiplantae; phylum Streptophyta; class Magnoliopsida; order Solanales; family Solanaceae; genus Capsicum; species Capsicum annuum. The sequence continues at coordinate 8,133,966 of NC_061117.1, forward strand.
CCCCTCGAGAATTTCTAACTGAAAGGACCCCTCGTCCCCCAAACACATTGTTATGATCGAGACTTAGAATTGAAGGTTGAAATAATATTTTAATGGAGGAAAAATCTTAAATTAATGTCTTTATGGTTGTTAATTCTTTGGTGGTGTTAATGGAGAAAATGAAAAAAAAAAAAAAAAACAATGAAGGGGGAGGCATTTTCGTGGCATG
>NC_061117.1:8137173-8233969 GCF_002878395.1 Capsicum annuum
CCCTTTTGTTAAACCTGACAAGGTAGATGTACTTCCAATGGAAAATGATGCAGTATAAAAGTATAATTGCACTATCAAATTAAACCTGTAGGGTAAGAAATTATAAATTATTTTTTTAATCAAAACGATGAACTTATTATTCATGCAGTAACAAAGCAAAAAGTCATTAGTACGAAACTTTTCATCCCAATAAATTTCATATACTAGCAAAGCAATGTTTGTTTATGATCTCGAATTAACAAATGTAAGTTATAATTTTAATTGATAGTTGGTGATAATTCAAATGCTTTTTTTTTAACTGTTATCTCAATTAACTAATGTTAGTTGTGAATTTGAACATAATATCTTCAACTTTTTAAAATATAATTTATATAGACTATATAATTGAAAGATGACAATCAAAAAATATTGTTTGAAAATACTCAAATACTTCCTCCATTTCTACTTGTCCACTATACCAAAAATATATATTCAATAATACTTGTTCCCATTTTACCATTAGTTATTAATTACAGGCATTATTCAATACATATTTTTAAAAACATTACAACAACAACACACAAATCTCACAAGTGAGGTTTGGAGAAGGTAAAGTATATGCAAATCTTACTATTATCTCAGGAAGGTAGAGAGGTTATTCTAAACTTCTCAAAATAGTACATAAATACCCTCTGTTATACTTTTGGGTTATTTATGTTGAGATTTACCTTCCTTCTATTTTGTGATTTTCATTAATGATAGGATATTTTTCTTTTTCTTTTTTTTAGTCTAAGAATATTTTACATTATTTATTTCCTTTTAAATCTGTGGTTTATTAATTACAGAATATTTAGTCTTATAACTATAACAAAAATATATTTTCCTTATTTATTTTATTTTGTTTCTTATAAATAGAGATACTCTTCTCTTTGAATCAAGGGAAAAAGAATCAATATCAAGAGTTTCATTCAATTTTTGTTTAATTTTCTTTCATGTCTCTTTCATTCCATAACAATTTGTACCCTTGTCATCTAACTTTGGGTACGTATATACCTCCAAATTATTGAAAATGGTACGTATATATCCTTCAGTTAGACGGACCACGCCACGATCCTCATTCGAATAACATTAACCTATTTTTTCTTAGCAATTTATTCCCCGACTTGTTGGGGAAATATTCTACGACGAGAGTTGGAAGCGAGTTTCGCCCACATGTCCTCATCCTAAAGAGATGTTTTGTGACCACATCAGTTTTAGTTCACTAAGAAATAGGGATAGGCAAAACTTGCTTCCAACTCCGGCCACAGAACATTTCCTCGGTAGGCCAGAGGATAAATTGCTAAGGAAAAATAGGTTAATTCTTTTCGGATAAGGATAGGTGGCGCGCGTCGTCTAATTGAACGATATATACGTACCATGAACGATATATACGTACCATTTCAATAGTTCAAGAGTATATACGTACCCAAAGTTAGATGACAAGGATACAAATGATTCAAAAGTATAATGAACGGTATTTACATACCATTTTCAATAGTTCGGTATATGTATCACCCTTTTCTGTTAATTATATTCAAAAGGTAATATGATAAAAGTACTCCAATCATTTACTATTTTTTAATCTGTATATCGAGTCAATAATGGCTAACTATTAATAGACGAAGGGAGTAGTAATTAAGACACGTTCATTTGGTAGGAGGGATTACTAATCCCAATATTAATTTTAGGATGAGTTTATCTCGGGTTTGATTGGAATAGTAAAATGCATGATACAACTCATCCCGATAATAGTTATCCCAAAATTATAGTATTATTTTTATTCGAATAACTAGTTTACCAACCAAACTGCCCTAAAAGGGTAGGAAGGACTATTTGACAAAAAACAAAAGATTACAAATTGTTGGAACTTAGAAACTCAAACGTCGTCGTTTTCATGTTAGCCCCAACGTTATAAAATTCCCAACGGCTAGTTTTTCCACTGACCGTTTGGAAAAAAAAAAACTTCCAACAAAAAGCCTTTCACCATCATCAAAAACACAACAAAATTCTCTCATTCATATACAAAAAAATCATAGCTTAAAATTCTCAAATCAAAAAAAATAATCTTACTGCAAAAAAAAAAAAAAAAGAGTACTTCATTTTTGAATTATATCAAGAATGGTTTATTCATACACACCAACATACTATAGTTCACTTCATGACTCAATTACTTCACTTTGCAAAACAATTCTTCCATTTCCTTTCAAGAAAAAGCGTATACCGGCGATTGCAGCTGCTGAGCAGAGGTTGTCGAAGCAACAATCCGACAACCTTAAATGGCAACAAGAATCATTTCATCAGATTTTAAACTTGATGGGTCTTTGTAAAGAAGGAATCTTGGCTGAATCTGAAGTTTCTGGTTTTAGATCACATCTTCTTGATACGCTCATCGCGTCTCCTGCTGATTATGAACATTCATCTATCTTAAGGGATAAGTTGATCTTCTTGCAGGTGAATTCTCCTTTTTTTAAAAAACAAAAGTTTGGTAATTCTTGAAATTTGTGTCATTTGATGGAGTGACTGCGGTTGAGCCGAGCCCCCCCCCCCCCCCCTCCCACCACCACCAATGTATGGTATGCGAACACTCTACCTTCCCCCAGAGCCAAGTTGTGGGATTTCACTCGGTATGTTGGTGGTGGTGGTGGAGTGAGTATTGACCTATATCATGATTTAGGATGAAAATTGACCTAAAATTTTTCAGCTATTGGGAGTTGGGGCAGCTTCAGCTTGATGAGGACATGATCCTAGATAGGAAGGTATGGAGGAGGCGAATTACAGCAGAAGGATGGTAAGAACGACTGCGTCAGTGCTAGTAGGTTGAAGCCCAGTTATGGTGCTTCACTGGGTATGTTGTTGTTGTTGGTGGTGGTGGTGGTGGTGGGGTGAGTGTTGACATTTTATATCTTGATTTAAGATGACAATTGACCTAATTTTTTTCAGCTATTGGGTGGGAGTTGGGGTAGCTTCAGCTTGATGAGGACATGATCCTAGATAGGAAGGTGTGGAGGAGGCGAATTAGGGCAAAAGGATAGTAGGAACGAGTGCGTCAGTGTTAGTAGGTTGAAGGACTTTGTTATCCGTGTTAGTAGCGTGATAGTACTAGTATTAGTTCAGAATGTTGTATCTTGGTTGTATTACTTGGTGAATCATGTCTATGGTATTATTAGGTGTCGTAATTTCTATTGTATCTTGTCCTTTTACTATTCCTTTTCTAGATTGCGTTTTATCTTGAGTCGGAGGTGTATCGGAAATAGCCTCTCTATCTCACCTCTGAGGTAGTGGTGTCGCGTACACTTACCCTCCCTAGACCCCACTTGGTGGGAATATAATGGTATGTTGTTGTTTGTTGTTGGAGTTGGGGTTTTTCTTTTCTTTTGGTTGTTTCAAATTTTACAAGTTTTTGTGATTTATCCTGCTGTACTATAAATCATAGTATTGCCCTTGCAGTTTCTTGTCATTTGTGTTTGGTCACTATTTCTATTGTGTTTGGTACTTTGATTATTGTGTATAACTTGTTGAAATTACAGTTCATGATGATTTGTCACATTATCTATAGTATTTTGCCATGGTTTCTCCTTTTCCGTCATTTCTTTTTCTGTACTGCTTTGGACTGTTTTTTCCGAGAGCTGTGAGGGTCTAATGGAAACAACCTCTCTAACCTCCAAAGGTAGGGGTAAGATGTGTGTACACTCTGCCCTCACCGGACCCCACTTGGTGGGATTATGCTATGTTATTGTTATGGATTCTTGATTTTTTCTGTAGAACATAAATTTTTATATGGTGTTTCTTCTTGCAGGAGTTGTTTTATGCAAAATGTATATCAGAGGAAGAGTATCATTCATCAAAGAGGCCATTATTTCAAAGGCTAGCAGTTCAAGGAGCTGAAATTGAGGCAAAACATGTAATTGTTGGATCAAAGAAAGAAGACACCACAGATGATGAATGGTCTGTTATAGATTTGAAGGATGAAAAGTCCAATCTTGGCAAAGAGAATTCGATTTCGAGCTCAAAAGATAAGCAAAAGCAAACTTCAGCTTTGAAGCAAATCAAAGGGGCAGCTTCAGTTTTTGGCTTTGCATCATCCAAGAAAGAAAGAGGCATACTTAATCCAGTAAGCGAAAATTGTTCTTTGTCCGAAAGAAATGAGTTAGGAGTGTCGACAGAGAATCCTTTCTGGAACACTCATTTGAGGGAAAAGGATGGTGAAACTAAGTCTATTTTGATGGTGGAGAGCTTGCCTAATGAACCAATGAAAGTGAAGAAGCAAAAGAAACCTTTTAAAGGACTGTTTGGCGTTGATGATCAACATCGCGGTGAACCTGAATCTGAAGGGAAGTCGAAATCAGGAGGGAAGAAACAGTGGGGATTTGATGGATTCAAGAAGTGGAAGAAGAATGATTCCGAGGATGAAACAGCTCCACTGTCACTTGATGAGAAATCGGACCGTGGAACTTACTTAGGCCAGCTAGTTGCTGAACCTGTTGGAGAAGGTCCAGACACTAAGCAGATCAAAAGAAAGCTGCATCCTAATGGTGCCCCCTCGGATTTCTTTGTCGATAAGGTATCATTTCATACACATCCATTTATATAAAGAAAAGTAGATTCTAAAAACTTCTCCATGATCCGGATCTGCAATTGTGTTATTTTGTTGCACATTTTCAGGTTTTAGGAGACAGTATCAAGAAAGAGCTATCAAGAATTCAAACAGAACTTGGTGCCAAAAATGCAAGCGTTGAGTTAACGTAAGATTGGATTTAGTTCTTATGTCTAGACTTGTTTAAATAGATCTGATTTTTACTAATAGTGCTATTTATCATACATCAGAGATGATCAAATTGAAGCAATTTCAACTAGGCTTCCAGTTGACAAGGCTGATCTGAAAAAGTTCTTCCCTAAGTAAGCATACTTGTACTCTTTTAACTATTTCAAAAGTTGTGTAACATGTAGTCTCTTTAAAAATGCACTAGCTTTGAAGGATCCGACAGATAGTCGTGAAATTTTTGAAGAGCCCGAGCAACATAGGCAAGATCAGTAGTGATTAATTGTTCTGTTACTTTCTTCTTTGATGATTTTTTCAGAAAATGGTGTGATCGATATGGAGACGTAGTTTTGGATGTGGTAAGGAAGGAATTCAAGAACCATGTTGGAGAAATGGGAGGAGGGAACTTAAAAGGTAATATTACCAAGGAGGAGGAGAAGAAAAACTCAAAGAGATGGACAACATTTGATGATGACTATGAAGATGAAAATTGTCATCCAAATCTTTTTGCTCCACAACAAGATCATCATCATCATCATCATACATTCCATTTTAAACAAGACAAAAAGTTCACCCCTTTGAAACCATCATATGTTAATAGTAGCATTGATAAGGGACTCAAATATAATCCTTTCTTTGATGTTTAAGAAAGTTCATTTGGTGATGTGAAAGAAAGCTGAGAGCTAATCAGCTTTCTTTAGTTTGTGGACTATGTTCTTTGTTGGCTCTACAAGAGATAGTATATTATTCTTTTTTTTTAACCTTAAAGATGTGTTTAACATAATGTAAAAATCATCTTTGGATGGTTTCCATTTTTATTATGGTTTTTAAAATTGTCTCTTAAAAAGCAGCTTTGATCCTTTAAGTTTGACAAACTGAGCATTTTTAGTCTCCATCAAGTGGGCTGCTTAGATTCAGTGGAAGAGCTAACGCAGTCAAGGGGGTTCGACTGGTTCTCCTCGGCCGAAAAATTGTAAAACGTGAACACGGTAAAAAGATATCATTTTTTTTTTATATAAACTGTTGAATCCCCTCGGGACTCTTGTGACCTTAAGAAAACCCAAAATAGCATAAGTTTTTACATCAAAAAATAGTATATTCATATGTGATAAGTGAGAACTTTAAATATTTGACATATAGGTAACCTTTTTTTTGGGTCAAGATATATGTAACCTTGTTTAACCTTGACATCAATTAAAAAGTGTTGTGAGCCATAATGTGAAAAAATTGATTGCCAGAATGACCTTAGCACGGATCTGAAGATGATCAAACAATAAAAGCAATGAATGCAGGCAGAATAAGCCAGATCTTGGCTATGAAAGTCTCTATAACATTATATTATAGATATAGAACTTTCCCTAATACAGACATATCTCTATCCATTAATGAGAATCCATATGAAAAATTCACCGATTTCCCTAAATCCTCCACCAAGTACAGTGGCATCTGCATTTTTGTAATTTTCTTTCAATGAACATTGAAATTTGTGCCTTCTTAACAACAACAACAACAACAACAACAAAGGTGCATTGCGGAGAGAAAGCTGCCATATACATCTGTACAAAGCTCTCCACAAAATTGCATGGGGGCAACATTGGAAATGAGAAAAAGGAAGAGGGCCCTTGTTCTCTCACGTCGTGTTGAGAATAAGGGGAAGGCAAAGGAAGAAAAGTCGGGAACTGAAGTTAGCCACGATCAGATCCGTATGTGTTCAACGTGCTCTGATAGGTGATACAACCCTTCCGAGCTGTTAAGAAGAGCCTTCTGTATCGCTTCAGAAGTCGTTGGATAGTGTATAAATAGCAAAATTTCTTGTTTCCTTTTCATCAGCCCGTCGCTATATTTACCAAATAACAACAAATTATGGAGCCACGTTTCAGCGTGGCGTTCCTTTTTCCCTCTTCCCCTCCATTATTCCCCACTATATACTTTGATATCTCAAAGAGGGGCTGCTGCTGAGTTAGAAACTGAACCGTCAACAAAACCATTTCGGACATCTCCTCTGCAAAGCGGACATACACTGTGAAGACACAATGTTAGTAAATAAAAGGTCTCCTTTAGTACCACTCTCTCCGCCGGGGTGAGAGAACATAACTAATGTACAAGAATATATAAATTAAGAGTTAGGTGCAATTTTGTGTTACCCGTGTATCTCTTTGAGCCATTTATCCACACATAATAAATGAAATTCATGGTGACAAGGCAGAACCCGTATTTTATCTTCTTCCTCATACTCGGACAAGCATATATGACACCTACAAATGATGAAACTTGAACCATCAAAGAGCGGTGACTAATTTTTCATACAAAAGTACAACAAAACTACATCACAACAGTTTCCAGAAAATGAGAACAAAAGCACATGTACTGCTTGAAGTCATTAACTTATTATCGCACATCGTAACTGGTTTTAACTCATCTACACATAATGCATTCTTCAAACTCATTTTCATTCACCTACTATTTTAATTAGTTCATCCAGAGAAATGTTTTTTCATAATGGATGTTCGTCCCAAAACTTTGACCCCTTTAAAATAAAAAGGAATTCCTCTTAACCAATCGGGTATATGAATTTATAATACGCTATTATTGATGTGATATCTTCTCAACCAATTTCTCCAAATTTTTTGTCATTGCAAAGTGTTATTCAAAACACTTTCTACCAAACTCGATGAATAATGAACCCAAACTTATGAATTTTCATCTCTAAAAAGCCAAAAGGGTCCATTAAAAATGGGATGGGGGCATAATATGATTAGTTTTTACAGGTAAACATACTGAAAAATGAACAAATAGTCCACCAGTAACAAAACATTTTCTGTACAAAATGACATTAATCCTCCTCCTTTTACAAGAACAATGCAGCACATGTCGTTTTTCATTTCTCCGCATTACCTAACTCAAAAGCATCAAGGTGACACTAAAAACCATGATAAAGGAAGTGTCTTGTCAAGAGCAGATCAGCGAAGTACTCCTCCGGACCATTGACTAGTCACGTTTTTGGTTTGCACGACCCCTCACGAAACTGTGTTTTGACTATCATACCCTTATTTATTACCTATATTATTTAAAATGTTACCTCTCTTCAATAAATATTCTCTCTTTAAACTTTCTTTAATAAATAAAAAGAGAGCTAGTCTAATTAGGGCAGAAGGCTAGGGTCAGTTTGGGTCGCTAGTGTAGGGAATTACTTGGTGGGGGTATTATTCTTGTTATGATACCTTGTTTCATGCTTTATTACGAATCTGTTTACTTTTCTCTGTTTTTTATTACTTGTGGGTGTCGTATTTATGTTATGCCATCTTGTTCCATGTTTTACTATGTATTTGTGTAGTATTCCGTGTCTCGAGCCGGGGGTCTATCGGAAACAGCCTTTCTACTTCTTTAGAGGTAGAGGTATGGACTGCGTACATCTTACCCTCCCCAAACCTCACTATGTGGGAATACACTGGATTTGTTGTTGTTGTTGTAGAGCTAATCTAAGCAATAACAATATTGGAGTATGTATGTATTCTTCACTTAGACTTTCTATGCTAATTAGTCAATGTTTATTACTTCCAAGAATATTTATTAATAGGGGCAAAATGGGAAGAATGGACTCAAGTATATCTTGATTTTCCAAAACAACAACTATTTTGGACCATCTATATTTAATAAGGACGACAAGTGAAGTGATCCGGTGGGAGTAGTTCCTAATGGCAAAGGACTACTTAAAACAAAATAGGGAGAAAAACCAAATAGAGCAAACAGCAAACATTCCACTGATCTCGTATATAGGAAGTCTCACGTGGAGAAAAAGTTAAGAGGGTGTTCGGATTGACTGATTTTTAGGTGCTTTTGGCTTTTAAGCACTTTTTAGTTTATGGAAGTTTTCGGCAGAGACACAAAGTGCTTTTAAACACTTTACTTTAGGCTGAAAAAGTACAAAAAAAAAAAAAAAAAGTTGGTCGCTACTTACTTTTGCCTTTTAGCTATAAGGCTATAAGTCACTTAAAAAAAGCTAATCCAAACATCCCCTAATTCTCATTCTTCTCTTCATATGACAAAGGAAAAAATGTCCCAGATAAAGTAGGAGATGGCTATCATCCTATTTCTTCATTTTTCCTACCAAAACCCAAAGGGGTGGAGAAACTTACTGTAAAACATTGTTGCCAGTATCTACTTCCTCTGATTTTGAGTAACTCTTCACTGGGAATGAGTCCACAACCGACTCTGGGGCTGGACGTGATAATACAGATAAGGACAATGACATAGGTTGCCTATGTATTTCATCCAGTACCTGCAATTTGTCATTAGAGTCAAACAGTGAAGATTTCCAATAATGAACGGAAAATCACAGCTAGAACATCAGATTCTGACAAAGAAAGAGAACATAAATGTATTTCTAAACCATGCAAATTAAGGATATTTAACAGGTTTACATAACAAGCACCGAGTATTATGTATAGCGACAGATTAATCAGACCTAAGGCAGATATTTATCTAACATAAAATAGCTTCCTCTGTCCCACTTCATTACCCTTTACAAAGAAAGCTTTTAAAGAATCACAACATGGTCTACGGAGCCAAAATTTTATAGACAAACGACTTACAGTGTTTTGCAGGGAGCAATGGACCAAGACCTGGTTGGCATGTACGATGATATACATTTATCACTACAGAGATCATTATCAGATTATTCAAATGATTCTTTAGTTCTTGCTCAAAATTTAAAAATGTCCACCACCTGGGCCCAAATAAAAGAACCCGACAGCCAATAACATTCTTTCTTTCAATGTAAGCACTTGTGAGTAACAATAATAATATGATAACACTAATCATATTTCTTTGTTAATTGCTCTATATAAAGCTCGTAAAGCAATTTAGTACTTTCTTCAAACATTTATTTTGACAAGGTTCAAGCAAGAATGCAAGATGTATATTCAACCTCTACAACACTCTATACTTATCGACAAAGATACACAAGACAAAAACTTTATAGCACTCAATAATATCAATAAAGGTAAATTTCTTTGTTAGAAATAGCCGATTGTTGGCACTTCTTGCGATGCCAGCATTTACCAAAACCAGTCTTCTTGCATCCCCATATGAAGGGGAGCTTTGGAGTAACTGGTAAAGTTGTTGCCATGTAACCAGAAGGTCGCAGGTTCAAGCCTTGGAAACGGTCTCTGCTAAAAATGCAAGGTAAAGCTGCATACAACAGACCCTTGTGGTCGGGCCCTTCGCCGGACCCTACGCAAAGTGCGAGCTTTAGTGCACCATGCTGCCCTTTTTTAGTCTTTTTAAAAAAAGAAAAACGCAAAAAAACAATAAGGCCAATGAGGCGTGAGGCAAAAGCGAGAAAAAAGCACATGCTTCGTCGAAGTGAAATGCATAATTACAGGAGACTAAAAAAGATCAAACACCTACGAATTTAGTATCATAAAATTAATTTTTGCACCCAAGGGTTTGGCCGTCATGTATCAACGAAGTGGGAGAAGAATCATGAGGTGTTAAGGTTCAAATCTCAGAGGACGTGAAAAAAACATTAGATGATGTTTGCCCATTTGTCTAAGCCTGGCGTTGGTAAAAGGTAGCAGATATCCGATGAAACAACTGATGTACCGAGCAAGCTGACCCAGATACCATCATCATAAAAAACTTAAACTGCAAAAATATTACTAATTCCAGCATCTAATATACCATGTTGTCGATATTAACTCAAGTCGTCAAAGTTGAGATTCAAAGAAGAGATCGATACTAGTCGGAATCACTTTGTGCACCATTGAAGCACAAACTTCTCTAAAGTGAATGGCTTCAACCATGAAGCGACAACCCATCGCTTCGCATAGCTTCATCACTTTAAGATACAAAGCAAACACTGATGATAACAATGACCCAAACATATGGTTATTCGTAAGATTGTATTATTCATAATGGTCTTTCATAAGACTTTAATCACTCATGAGTTCACAGTACTCCATATTGGCTGAGCTTTTTAAGCTGGATCAACTTCATTCACAAAGATTAACTACCAATGATCCATTTCTACATTGTACTTCTTTTGGTCATTCTAACAGAAAAATTTTATCCATAACTATTTATATTACCCATTTTCCATAGTGAGTTGTGATAATGTCATTCATAATGATTTCATTCACAATTACTAATATATCTTTCGCCGATCACATTTATTGTTTAGTACCGTTCTAATCAAGATAGACCTCATGGGCAATGAGGTACACGCCTTAGTGCCTTGCCTACACTAAAGCCCCTTCCCTGAGCTTCAGGGCTTAAGCGCACCTCAAATGAGTCTCTGAAACACTCCTTTTTACAGAAAAAAAAATTGGGCCTCATCAACTGATTTTATTGATTAATGAAATAGATCCAACCGGCCCAAAATTGGCCGATCCAAGAAAACAAAAAACAATAACGAAGAGCAAATCGAAAATAGGACAAGTACAACACTAGGTGATGTCTTCCCATTTGTTCTAGCATTGATGGAGCGAGTTACCTAATACCTGTTGCCGGTGGGAGGTGGCAAATATCCCATGAAATTAGACGAGGAATGCGAAAGATGGCCCGGACACCACGGTTATCCAAAAAAAAAAGGGGCGAGTATATCTGCAATATCTGAGCTGGTCCTATCAGTTGTTTGACTCTTCGGAAAGTAGAGTGGAAACTTAAAGAGTTTCCTTTCTCTATTTCCACCACTGATCTTCTATGGGAACTCCGACAAACTAAACATACCCAGTATATTCCCACATAGTGCGGTCTGGGAGGGTAGAATGTACGCAGTCTATACCACTACCTCAGAGGTGAGATAGAGGAGAGATAAAGAGGTTGTTTCCGATAGACTCCCAGTTCGATACCAAGAACTCCGACAAACTCTCTCCTTAGAACAGTGTCTTCACCGTTTATAGCTTCCTATCTCAAAGTTTCACAGAAATTTCACCACATGGTGGATCTATCAATTTTAGGACAGACCAAAAGATTTTCATATGTGGCAGTAATAAGTTATAAAACACTTAGCAGAAACCGTGAGCAACATTGGACTGCTTGAGATATTTAATGGACAAAACTGCTCCACAAATGAAACATCAGAGGTGGATCTAGGAGTTGAAGTTTATGGTTTCTGTGAGGCTTGGAAATCCGAGATAGTGCGTAATTTAGCCAAACAATTTAATATAATGACAATAACAAGGAGGACAGTAACGGTAAGTCGAGAAAATAAACTAGGCACACGGATTTAACATGGTTTGGTCAACATGACCTATGCCCACAACCAAAAGGAGGAAGTTTACTTAACAACCAATACACAAAAAAGAGAGTATACAAAAGTAGAGACGAAACTCTAATGATCCCCAAAATATATCCCAAGAGTATAACAACATAATTCACTCACAAAAAGAGGTTCACCCAACGCGTTTCCCAACACTAACTCTATGGGATACATAAAAGTACTCTCTATTGCTACCAAAATATGGCATGACTGAAATGAAGAAACAAGACCAATATTTATAAGCCAAGCTTTTGGTCCACAAGTATGCTAAAAAGAATAAAAGAAAACTCTTCTATTCTTTAGCTCCAAGTTGAAATACTTCGGCTCCAAGTTTGCTTTCGCTCTAAGATTAGTCATTCGCACATGACTAATTTAGGTCATATTTTACAGTTTCTTTAGCGACTTCAACTTAATATACAATAGTAACTACACACACACACACATTATGTATTTTTTAATATAAATATAGGGTCTACGCAAAAGCTAACAGGTCGCCGTGAACCCATAAACTATGACCTGAATCCATCTCTGTTAAACATTGTGGAGAAGCCATATAAAAAGTTGCATTATGGGAAGTTACCTCAAACAATGCCTCAGCAAGCATAACTATTCGTGATATACTTGCACGACTGCCAGATTCTCGACTCATTAAAATTGTCTCACATGAACATGGGCCATCTGTGTGAATCCCCGTTGGACAAGTGGCACTTCGATGATCACTAGCAATAAGACCACCGGGGAGTCTTTCCCACATCTGCGAAGAGATAATAACCAGAACTTAATGGAGCAGCAATCAAACTTCCCATTGCAGAAAAAATAAAGTAAATCACATCACCTCAGATCTGGAATGCCGTCGCCGTTCATTCCGACCTCCATTTGATGGAAAATTTCCTCCAGCCTCCTCATGAAGGGAATTATCACTAAAGTTCAGCAGTAACCTGTCATGAGATGCTACAACGTCTGAATTATCATTTGGAAAATGAAAGTTACGGGGATCAGCACGCCTCCTAGGACTTCTCCTTGAAAAAGAATCCCAAAAGAGTCTTCTACTATTCCGTCTTGCTTCACGACTACTAATTTCAGCAGGAATATTAGGGAAAATACTGGGAGAGGCATTAGCCATGTCAACATGAAGTGCGCTACCATCTCTTACACCGTCTTCCCTGTCTGACACCAACAATTCGAAACCTGAAGGCGGTGTATCCTGACGCATATCATCTCCCGCTAAACGTGGCGTAACTGAAGAATCCGAAAGAGCTGATAGAGAATCAGAATTATTGAAGATAAGAATTTCATTTGTATGGTTTACAACAAAATCTTCACTTGATGAAGATTCTCCATTTCCATGAGAAGCTGGACTGCTAGAATGAGAGTACCCTGCAAAAACTTGAGAGGCATCTAGATTCACTGTAGGAGGGACATTATTTGCAACATCATCATCTGCCCTTTTGTTTAAAGAAAGTGGATAGGAAAATGATTGGTTGTCCTGAGATGTACTAGCAGCTTCACTAAGTGTACGTCCAGGATTATATTGAGAGACTAATTCCATGTCTTTGGCTGAGTTTTCTCTTCGATTACCTCCCTGAACATTGGTTGAAGCGCCTGCAGATGTAGACTTTTCACTATTTACCAGATTGCTTGCAGATGAAGCTCCACGTTCAGCTTGTGAGGGAATAAAATCAGGTGAAGGATCCTTCCCAGAGTTTTGGAGCTTTCCAGTGTCAACATGTTCTGCAGAAGCCACCAGCATTTCAGCTGGATCATCTTCCATCTACAGAGTAACGGATATAAAATATAATTGAAGTTAAACACCTAAAGTACCTACCCTATGTCAAAAGTTTTGTAGAAAAAGTACATAGCCTAAGCGACTGGCTGTGGTGCTTTAAATAAAATGATAAATACAAGATCCGTAAGTATTCGCCCGTTGCTTGATAGAACACTCCTTTCAAGAGGTAAAAAACACGAAGCACATTACTAGAATGACATAATCAGTAAATAAGAGAAATCAACCTGAACTTGTTAGTATTTTCTAGCATAGGAAAGATAATACATGTGATAAATAAACCAAAAAACACCACTATTTTACATAGACTGAGAATTTTCCTGACGGTCTTAGAGTAGACACTGAAATTTAAGAAAATTCACCCAAACATACCTATAAGACACAGAGCCTCCCACTGACATAAGAAAATTCAGCGCTGAAGTCTCTAGTCTCCCACAATCTAGATAACTGCAGCTGGAGATTCCTCGAAGGCTGTCAGATTGATTCTCATATTTGATGACTACTATATGATATCCACACTACTGGTAGCAATGAAAGACGACTTAATTGGAATGGTCACATCAGTGCAAATTTCTTATTTGCTTTTAAAATGAGGTTAAGCACAGATAGAAACGAAGAATACCGAGCACCAAAGGAAGTGCACTAATGCATAGACTATGACTAGCAATTCTGCTTTAGCAACCTAAAATCTAAGAGGAACGAAGAATACCGAGCACCAAAGGAAGTGCACTAATGCATAGACTATGGCTAGCAATTCTGCTTTAGCAACCTAAAATCTAAGAGGAACGAAGATCACTTTGTGCAACCAATCAAATCGACTTAACAAAAACTCTCTACAGCAATACTCATGAGTTCAATCCTAGATCGCTGACGTAATAGAATCATGAAAATAAAGAAGTGGCAATGCCAACAACATAAGTTAATGTTGACAAACTCAGGTAAATAGATATTCATAAAATTTACACTGTTCAGATAAATAAAACCCTTTAAATATCCTTGTTTCTGATGGGTGCATCTAAACTTCATCAAGGAAACCAAATATACAATAAAGTTCCAGTTCTCGCCACCTTCTCAACTCTCATCCTTACTAACAAGCCAAACAGATTACCGAGAAAACTTAACAGTACCAATTCTCTTAATAATATCTCACGAAACATCTAGCGTGCACCCAAGGATGTATCCTAATGGCCAATAAAGTGGATTAAGAACTACGAGATTAAAACACCAGGTGATTTCCTCCTATCTGTCGATGTCAGAGAGCTTTGGTGGATAGAGCAACCCAGTATCTGGTGGGAGACAGCAGGTATCCTGTGGAAACAGTCGAGATGTGACAAGCTGGCCTCGACACCATGATTATCAAAAAAGAAATTCTAGCAATTTCATTAGCCATTTTCCATTTGTGCTTGTTATCCTTTAGCAACATTAATCTTCCCTGATTAATTCCAATATCATGGCTATGTGATGCTAGAAAATAAGCCTTATAAATCAACTAAATCTTATAAATATGAAATCAACCATCAAAGAGCTAACAAGAGGAAGTTGCTCGGACGGTAAGCAACCCACCAACTTCCAAACCTAAAGTTCTGAGTTCGAGTCACCAAGGGAGCAAAAATGGCTGGGAACTCCTAGAGAGGAGAAAAAAAAAATTTTAAAAAAAAAAAAAAACATCAAAGAGCTATAGATAAATAACAAAATCAATTTCTGGGTACATCACAAAATTCATAACAATCCTATACAAACATCAAAAACCATAGCATAAAAATCAAATCTTGAAATTACAATTTTAAAAAAATAATAATAAAAGCAATCCCATCATACATTTCCAAACAAAACAATCAAAAGGGGTTATCTTTTCATTATTATTTTTCTTATTTTTTTACCTGAACAACTGAATTTGATGATGATGAAGCACCACATATAAATATAGATGAAATTGTTCTTCTTTTTGTTCGATTTGTCCTACGTTGCCTTGACCCCAAACGGCTACTCCCAGAACCCATTTCAACCCAACCAAGAACAAAGGGGGGGGTGTTTGGGGGGGGGGGGGGGGGTAAATGGAGGTTTTCTTCTTCTCTTGGTAATGGGGAGGTTGGAAAGTCACTCTCCCATTTTTGGAGTTCTTGAAAATCAAGAATCCATTTTTTGTTTTTACATTTTAATTTTCTCCCTCTTTTGTTTTTGTGAGGTACAAAGGAGAAAAATAATAATAATGATTTTGTTTTTGTATGATAAGGATATGTTACTATCAAATTGATTTGTGGTTAGGACCTAATATTGAATGTGATGGTTGTAATTAATTCTTTTTGTGGGAAATGTTACCTATGATTTGAGAATCTAGAAAGTTATGTTGGGCCAAGTATTATGATGTTGACTTGGTAGAGTTCAAATTCCTTAAATTGTATGATTATTATCTTGTTTTATTTTTTTGTTATGTTGGGCCAAGTATTATGATGTTGACTTGGTAGAGTTCAAATTCCTTAAATTGTATGAGTATTATCTTGTTTTATTTTTTTGAATTAACCTTACTTTTGAAATAAACTACCAGTAAGTTTGGAAAATATTACCTCTTAGGAGTTGTTTCATAGAGCCTATAAAAATAAAATATAGTATATTAGTAATGTTTGTGTTGGTTATATTTTGCATTAGTTATGTTTGTATTTTTTTAATGCAGTATTTGGTTTGGTGTATTAAAAATAACATAAATAACATAATATTTCTTTAAAAAAAATCTTTTTACAAAAATACCCTTCATATATATGTTGGAAAGGATGCTGAAAAATTTTTGAGGGTTAATAGCATCTTTAATCATGTTAATACATGCATTGGATCCATTGCATTGCTAATACCCTAAATTTTGATGTATTAATAATACACATCTCAATACACAATAGAGTGTAAGCCTTAGTTTTACATAGCATGAAAAAATATACCAAATAAGGTACTAGTAGTACATGTTGCTTGTTCTTTTCTTTATAACAACATACATAGTATATTCTCATAAAGTGGGTTTGGAGAGATTAAAATGTATGCAACTCATACCATTATCTACATAGTATATTCTCATAAAGTGGGGTCTAGAGATGTTAGAATGTATACAACCCATGTCACTACCTTAGAGGCGAGGTAGATGGACTGTCTTTGATAAACCTCTGGCTCGAAACCAAACAATATAGGGAAAAACATATTAATATAAGAATACGAAATAAAAGTTAGAAAAAAAACAACATATAGTACCAAAACAACAGATTATAGCTTAAATAAGATTATCACCAAATAATACCACGATCAATCTACTTGAAACCACAAACAACACCCAAAAACTCCAAGAACAAGACACTATTCGTGAAACGCTACAACTACTAGCACGAATAGGCCCCGTTTGTCCATGAAAATCATAATTTTTCGGAGTTGAAATTGGAGTTGGAGTTGGAGTTGTATTTGACCATGAATACAATTTTAAATTGTATTTGAAATTCTCATGGTCAAACACATACTGTTTTCACTTTTTTCACTAAAGTGAAATAATTTTTCGAAAAGAAGTAAAAACTTTTCATGGCCAAACGGCTACAAAACAAATGCTCCTATCTACTAGCCCCCTTCATTAACCTCGTACCCTAATACGCGTCCTCTACATCTTTCTATCTAGAGTCACGTCTTCGATAAGTTATAACTGCTCTATGGCATGTCTAAGTATGTCTCTTCAATATTTTTTCAGTCTACCTGTACCTCCTTTAAATCTATCCATAGCCAGATTCTCGCACAGTGTCCCTCCTCGTCACATGCTTGAACCATCTCAACCTCATTTCGCACATCTTTTCTTCTATCGAAGACACTACCACTTGTCACATATAACTTCATTTCTGATCCTATCTATCCTAGTAAACCTATAGATCCATCGCAGCATCCCCATCTCCACCACTTTCAACAAACAACAAACTTTATTAACTTCTATTATATTGCCATTCAAATGAATTGGTAGATATATTAGAAGAGACATAATTATGAACGAAGTTATATGATGTAAGGTAAAAGTGATATATGCGGTGAACAAGACGAAAAAACGAGGATGAGATGGTTTATGTAATACCCCAATCGTTCCTTAAGCTTAAATCCGTCTTTTGAGTGAATATGGATGACTTTCAAAGTGATTGATGTCTATACCGTGTTGTATTTCTCTAATTTCTACTTTTTGTCATGTAGATCATTGAGTAAGCTTTTCATCGATACCAAATTCGCCCAAATCCGACACTCAAGTGAAGAGTTAGAGTCATTTTAGTGAGACAGTGTGTCACCTGACACTTTAGCGCGTCGCGGAGCCAGCCAAAATGGCAATTGTCATTTTCCAGTGAGCCTCCGTGATATTGACGCATCGCGCCAAGGCTCAATATTAGGATTGTCAAATTCCAGTGCACCAACGCGATTCCACCGCGTCGCGGTGCCCTTCCAGGTCACGACCAAGGTGACAACGCGATTTCACCGCGTCGCGCCACTGAGCAGTTTCCCAATTGTCCAAATCCAGTGAAGGACCGCGATCCTGGCGCGTCGCACCAGAGCCAAAAATCGGGCTCCAGTTCTAGAATTTGCTCAAGGGTATTTTGGTCTTTTCCACCCGTTCTTACCCTCTATATATATCCAAGTAGAGGAGAGAAACCCATTTTTTTCCCTTTCTCTTCCAAGAAATATCTAGAACTAGGGTTTCTCTCTTCCAATTCCAAATCCAAATCTTCTCCAAGAAAATTCAAGAATCTTCCATAAGTCTTACAGGCTTGTTCGAGAATCAAGATATCCAAGTCACAAGCATCAAGGATCCTAACTCAAGAGTGTGAAAAAAGGAGTCTAAAACAAGTTTCTTCCTCTCAAAATCATAATCCAAGGTATGTGGGGCTTGAACAAGAATATCCTTTCATTCTTGTGACCAAAGAATTGATTTTTGCTATTAGAATTTCATGATCCTTGCAAGTGGGTTTATTCCCAAATTTCTTCATTGATAATTTATGAGAGTTGAGTTGATTAAGTTTGATATTTATGATTATTTTACCATCATATTTCTTAAATTGAGAATTTATGCCATGAATTGTATATTGTTATTATGTATTGATGATTTCTAAGTGATTTAAGATAAGTGTCATGAGTTATGCTTTTTCATGAGAAGTTTGAATATTAAATATATATATATATATCGATATTGAGCTTGAGAGTCAAGAATGAGTTCCATGATGTTTTCTTGAAGCTTTTGATATTTGATATGATTTGATAAGCAAGTGTACTTAATGTTGAGAAAGACTGTTTTAAGTTTGAGTCGAGTTAGGAATCCACAAGTTGTTTATGATTTACAGATGAGATGTATTTATATTTTGGTCTTCATGATAGACCCTTGAGTTGGTTGAGGTGGATTTCCTAACCCGTTCTGAGCTGAGTCTGGAAGGAGTATTTAGCACCGAACGGGAAGTGTGGGTTCAGCGCATCCTACTTTTCCAAAACTACGTGCCACCGTAGGATTAAGATTTGAGGGCCAGAGAGCCGAGTTTGTGATCATAGAGATGAGTTTGAGGTTATACTCCCTGGCAAGAGTATAACGCTCCCGCCAATGTCGGGTTCCTTCCTTAGGAGGGCAAAACGTTGGACTCCATGCGGCTCACATGGTTTATGTCGGTTATAAGAAACTTCCAAGTCTATAATAGTCTAAGTTTCTTGAGTTACCGAGTCACGAGTCAAAGAGTTTGAGTTGAGTCCAATGATTTATGAGATTTATGAAGCATGTGTTATTATTGATGATTTATGGAAATTATGTTTCAGGAAATTCAAGCGAAAAGAGTCATTATTGTCAGCATGCATGATTTTATTTTACATTTATGATATTATTTAAAAATGTTGCATACACCCTCACATACTCAATACATTCTCAAGTACTGATTCTCATACTCTTCTGTGTTCTATATTTCCTCGTGATGTAGGTTCAGGTGCTCAATCTCAGCAGCGACAGTGATCTTTGAGTACCTTCATCTATATTTCTGTAGTTGGTGAGTTATCATGGTTCGAGGACCTATATCCCTGATTTTGTCTTGCTAGTAAATGGTTGTTTCCTTTCAGTTCAATACGAGTCAGTTGGGGATCTGTCTCAATGGCTCCTTAGTCTTATGTAGTAGAGGCTTTGTCAGACTAGAGTACCAGTATGTACAGAACTTTTAGTATTTTGTTTGTACAGGACAGTATTTCTTCATATTCCAGTATGTTCATGACATGATTATTAATCCCTATTTAGCATGATTAGTGATATAGTGAGATCTGAAAGTGATGACAGGCTTAGAGGGTTAACTTGAGGCCACGTGTGACCTTAAGCACAGTGTGATGTCTCGGGATAGGTTTTCGGGTTGTTACAGTTTAGGTATGCGAAGAATTGTATGTGCAAATTTGCCGGTTAGGAGGTGTGAGAAGTCGACTACAACAAGAATTTAGAGAGGTAGATGTAGGTCGAAAAAGAACTAAAAGAGGTGATTCGTCATGACGTGACACAACTTTAAATTATTAAGGATATGACCCTAAATAGATAGATATGAAAATTGAAGATTAACGTAGAAGGTTAGTAGATAACTGTGTGTGCTCGCCCCTTAGTTGGGAGAGAAAATGAGCTAGTTTCATATCCTCTTGCATTTTTTATTTAGTGATAGTTTTTAGTTATTGTTGAATTTTTGTTTAAAATAAATTAATTATAAGTTTTTTTTTATTTATAAAAAGGTGTATTTAGAAAAAGGTTGTGTCTTTTATGAAAATAGATGTCTCTTAGTGAAGTGGCGACTTTTAGATGAAGAGGTATCTTTTATTTGAAAGGTTGTATCCTTTCATGATCATTTCTTTTTAAATCAACTTTCTGAAAAGATGAAGTGAATAGAGAAATAACTTTCCCCAAAAGGTTTTCTTTCTTCCCAAAAAGATTAAGTCTTGACTTTTTGCTTTTCAGAAGAATTTCTTCACTATTTGCTTAGTGCAAAATTCAATAGGTTTGTCATATCCATTAAAACTATTTGCGTTAAATCTCATAGCAATCTCGCAGAGGAGAGGGAACAAATATCATTTTAGGAAAGCGTTTCGAGCGTGTTTCAAGCCTCTAATCCCTTTTCAATGTTCATATCACTAATCTTCATCATTGTCTTCTTCTTCATATATTTTTATATGTGTTCATGAAATATATTTTCCAACAATCTAAAAATGATATTTTGTTATATACAAAGAAGATACTGCATAGTTGAATTTGGTGTAAAGTTGCAACGTTCACTTGACGAACCATGCTATAAATTGTAGAGACATGAAAGTGACGAAAGAAGTTAGAATATAGAAGATTACAACGGTGGTTGTCATGAAATCAATCTGTCATTCTTGGCTATACCTAGCAAAATACAATTTGTTGTTGTGATGATAAAGTCATTTAATATATTAAAGATGTGATGGTGAATTTGAAGGTGCGAGATAGGCGTCGATTGAATGCAGACGAAGGCACTAGTTTGAAGTTGATAAGAAGTGGTAGAATAAGTCATCTGGAGAAAAAGATTTTCACATGTAGATTTTCTTTCTTTGAGAAATGACTTGAAAAAAATTAGGGCTGCCACCTGGGTGAAATATTGAACATCAAATTCTTAAGTATATGAAAATAGTCGCAGTATGTTAGTGGCTTT
This sequence comes from Capsicum annuum, assembly GCF_002878395.1. Classification (NCBI taxonomy): domain Eukaryota; kingdom Viridiplantae; phylum Streptophyta; class Magnoliopsida; order Solanales; family Solanaceae; genus Capsicum; species Capsicum annuum. The sequence continues at coordinate 8,158,665 of NC_061117.1, forward strand.
GAAGAAAGGGCATTTGGTCCAGTAGTGGTAGCATTTTGAAGTTTGTGTTGATGATATTGAAAGTTCAGTAGATGTAACCATACAAACGGGAGTAAGATGGTGTGAGAGATTACAAATTCCTCTTCTTTGGCAAGAAACGGTTTTTTGTTTTAAAAAGGGAAGAAGTTTTGGACTTTGGTTTCTGTTTTGAGGCACCGATTCATTCATTAATGATACTCCAATTGTTGCTAGAAAAAATGAACGATGGACATAAAAATAGTTGCTCGTGTTGTCATTTGAGATGTCAAAGATGAAAGAAATAAAGCAAGCAATAAAAATCGGGTTCTACTTTCTTAACTCTACTTATTATTTACTTATGGGTTTCTATCCTTTGTGATTTCGTGAATTTATTTTCATAAATGGTAGGGTAGATGATATTTGTGATGATTTATTCTTGCATAAAGATCATATGTGAAATTCATTTTCATATCTGTAACACCCCAACTTAGAAAGGAGTCCCATATCGACAAAACACAGGAGGGATACTGGGTATATAAGTACGAAAGTCTTACTCCCTAGTGATGCGTTTTAAAGTCGTGCGGGCCTGGGCCCAGAGCGGACAATATCACTAGTGGGTTGGGACATGACAGGGATATCTCGGGTCTGTGTGGTTCGGAATGCTCATCGCGGCCAGGGTCTCGGTCCGGATCGTGATAATATCATAGGATGATAAGAAAAAATTACATTACTTACAAGTACATGTATATACTTGAAAACTATTTTAAGTGACTGTGATTTAGAGAACATGAGTTAGCTAGTGAATTCAATTCTCTATATAATATAAAAAGACAATTAATATATTCGAAGTATGGGGGTGTTTGGCATGTGAATAGAAGTTAATATTAGACTTAATATTTTTTAGAGAGAAGTATCGATTACCCCTGAACTTTTCACGTTTTATTCATGGTACATCTGAACTTTGGCTTGTCCTAAGTACCTCCCTAAACTTGTTCTTTTAGTACATCGCGTGACCCTTTTTTGCTGACATGGCAAAATGTTTGGTTTCACACTCCATCACGCGCGTGATGGAGTGATTTTTAGGCCAAATAAGCATTTTCAATGTTTAAAAAACAAAACAAAGCATTTTTCTTTAATTTTTTCAAAAAATTCAACTATCCCTCTTCCTATTTAACTTCCAAACTAAAAAAGAAATCATCAAACCCCCCAAAATATTAAAGGACTTGATTATTTTAATATTTGATGCTTGAAAGAAATGATAATTGTTGGAAATCATGTACAAATTTGAGTAATTTATTTGTAATGTGTATTAGTTATAATTATATGTAATTAAGTGTTTGATTTATATTTATCAGTAAAGCTAGGAGTTTTCAGTTTGAAAGAGTTTAGGCCTTTTATTAGTTAATTTTTGAAGATTAATTGATTATATCATAATATATATGGATTGTTTTTGTAATTAAATATTTTGGGGCTCCCCCCCCCCCCCCCCACAAATACCGTATCAAATACTAAGTTTCTTAAAATAATAATTTAGTATAAATTTATTGGGTTATCGGTTTACCCAATAACCCATTAAAAAATCAAAATCGAATCAATAACTCAATAATTTTTTTTTATAAAATCATTAAAAAATCGTTAACCCTATAATGATAAATTAATCATATTTTTATCGATTTGATTTTTGTACACCCCCCAACTTAAATTGTAATTTCTTACTCCATTAATTGTAATAAGAAACGTATTTGTACATGCGAGTCTCCTCAAAATCCTAATTGAAACACTAATCGAAAACTACTATGAAACACTAACCAAAAATAATAATTTCATATCTTTAACACACACCAAAAATATAAATTTTTAAATAATAGATTACTTGATTGACGAAAATTCAACCTTTCACAATTTTGGAGTAGAAGAAAACTGAAAAATGTAATTTTTTTAGAGAAAAATCGGATATTTAAGGATAAAAGTGGGTTATTTTTTAATATAGTATAAATATAAGGAAAGTGGATGGTATTTATTCACGTGGACAGCCACATCAACACTTTTTTTCCACGTGTACACGCGTGGTTTGCACGCACTGGTCCATCAGCAAAAAAAGGGCCACACGACGTACTAAAAGAACAAGTTTGGGGTGGGGTGGGGGGGGGTACTTAGGACAAGTCAAAGTTCAGGTGTAGCATGAATAAAACGTGACAAGTTCAGGAGGTAATTGATACTTCTCTCTATTAGTTATATTATTTATTATATATTTTAAAAAGAAAAACATAAACTATTTGAGATAGTTACTATGCCTTCACTTTAGAATTCTTAATGAATATTATTATATTGTGTGATAGCTTGTCGATATATTGATCGAAATAAATGATACAAAATCCATTATAGAAATGAGAAGGTTTTTTAAAATCTTCACATTTGTAATGAAGGATCTTGGAGAAATTGATACTATGTTGGGTATCAAGATTATACAAAATAGTGAGGATAATATGTTGAGTTAATCTCGTTACATTGAGAAAAGAGTGCTAAATAATTTATCGCTTAAACATAAGTGGTCAGAGTCCTATTTGATCCTAGATCGAGTCAATCCATGATGATGAAAGAATCTTGACTAATTAATTTGTGTAAAATGCTATTGGAAGGGCCAGTAGTTGAGTTTTGATTTTCTTCCGAGAACTAGAGATTTAAGAAACTCTAAGTTTCATACAATTTTATAAGAATATATAGATACAAATTGGTATTGAAAATGTGAGAAAATAAATTTGTCACATGATGAATATTTACCTCGCGAGGAGCTATAATTTCTTGAAATCAAGAAAACCTTGCATAGGAAAAGCAAGCAAACTAAGGAGTTGAGTGGTTGAGGAATTATTAAGAGAATTCATTGATTTTGCAAAATATGAGCTCAATTTGTGATATCAAGCCATTCTATCTCGAGCATATAGAGATTATATAATGGGAAGTCAAAATGTATAAGTTATTGACATGATTATGTGAGAAAGTAAATTCACAATGGAATTATAACTTCTATCATATTTATGGAGTCAAGTGAATTTGACGAATATTTACTAAGTTTATTAAAAGAAAGTTGTTGAATACATCTTAAAGTATGATTATATATATATATATATATATATATATAAAAAAAACTCCTTAATTAGGTCCACCAATAATGGCAACCCCTACCTAGCATTATGAAATGAATAGTTACGGGTTCAAAGGGTAACAACAGGTTATTGATACGTGGATTTCAGTACTTAAATAAGAGATATACTAGTACTGGTTGTCATAATTTGGAGGGTTGAGTTCTAATACTTTTAATGAGGTTCAGTTCGTGGAACAAGTATCTCAAATATGACAAAGACACCGGAAGAACTTCACCTATATGAACATAGACGTGGTGCCGCTTCGATTGGGAGTTGGAGTATCATAAATGTTCATGAACTTTGGATAGCACATGGCCATAAAAGTGCTAAGCATGTTGAGTGGAAAGCAGGAATAAAATGTTTATGCATGTAGTGTCACCGATGTTATCACAAGGAATAACATGGTCAAAGCTATTATGCTACATAAAATTTCGATTTCATCTTGTGGCATTGTGCTAAGGTGATGTTCAAATCGAAAGATACATTACTCTATGCTTGAACATGACTTGATCTTTGTGTCCTAATTTATATTTAAACAAGTGGGGGATTGTTGGATTTTTTGTTTAAAATAAATTAATTAAAAGTTTTTTTTTTTTATAAAAAGGTGTCTTTAGAAAAATGTTGCATCTTTTATGAAAAGAGATGTTTCTTAGTGAAGAGGTGTCTTTTAGATGAAAGGTTGTATCCTTTCATGATCATTTCTTTTTAAATTAACTTTCTGAAAAGATGAAGTGAATAGAGAGATAACTTTCCCCAAAAGATTTTCTTTCTTGCCCAAAAGATCAAGTTTTGACTTTCTGCTTTCCAGAAGAATTTCTTCAAGATTAATTGCTTAGTGCGGAATTCAATAGGCTTGTCATATCCCTTAAAACTATTTGCGTTAAATCTCATAGTAATTTCGCAGAGGAGAGGGAGCAAATATCATTTTTAGGAAAGCGTTCCGGGCGTGTTTCAAGTCTCTAATCATGTTTTCAATGTTCATATCACTAATCTTCATCGTTGTCTTTTTCTTCGTATATTTTTATATGTGTTCATGAAACATATTTTACAATAGTTATCACATGTAGTTTCTTCTTGTTCAATGTCCTTTGCTATCTTTTGTTTTTACTGTGCTTTGTAGCTTGATATTTTATTGTCATTTCTTTATTTTTTCTCCTGCAATCATTTTTCGAATAATTTTATTTCTTGTGCCTTGTGCCTATTAAAAGTTGTCTCTCTATCCTATAAAGATTGGAATAAGGTTTATTTACATCTTATCCTTCTTAAATCCTTCTTGTAAAATTACATTGAGTATATTAATTATATATGAGCATGTAAAATAATAAGTTAACGTTGACATGGTTTGCTTTAGCTACAACCTACCAGGGGCGGAGCCAATCTTTTGGCAAGGGTTCATCCGAACCTCCTTCGACAGAAAAATACACTATTTATATATGATTAAATTTTTTTTATATATATTTATAATAGGTGTTGAACCTCCTTCGACTAGGTTTTTTTCAAATATTAAATCTCTGAGTTGAAATCCTGATTCCGTCTTTGAACCTGCATTGCCATCGAGTGAAAGGAGAATTGAACATATGAATACAATCTTAAGTCGATAGTAATTGTTGCCATCAACACACCTTGAAAATTGATCGAATCCTAAAATGAGTTTTACTATGGGATATCACTTTGAAAATTGATCGAATCCTAAAACGAGTATCAAGTATTGCAGAGAAAACCTAAGAAAACAATTTTATGATAATATTTCATTGCAAAGATAAAAGATATTTATGAAATATAATAAAAAAGTTGTATTGAACTATGTATAGTTCCATTGCATTTTTTTTGTTATACAAAAGAAAATTTCCTTCAAAAAGACATTGCAGGCTACCCTTTGATTTGTGATTAGCCATCAGACTAGTAATGTTACATGAATGCATAGTTTATTTATCCAACAAATAATTGCTAGCCTAAAATAACAGAGTGATTGCCCAACATGAGTTATATATTGTGGGATGATTGACATTTCTCCGATTCGAGCCTTAATCATGAGCACGAAAAAATTTTGTTGAAAGTGCTGCCCTTATAAATGAGTCATGTAATGTACAAATTCGAATTAGTTAGACTCTAATACAAATATCAGACATCAAGTGATGGAAAATAAGAAAAAGAAGTTATTGTCAATAACTCATCTGATATACGCCATTTATTTATCTGATATGTAACCTCAAAATTATTAGTAATTTATACAGTTCAAATAATTCATTTGATAAGACACTGACCATTCTCGATTCATGCACTATAATTAAATACGAACCATATATTTTATGGGAAAATTTTACAAGTAGGTTTATTAAGTATTATGTAGTGAGGTTTCTATTTTATAATCGTTGTGTTTGGATCAATTTGTGCATACCTCAATTTATTTCAATTTATTTCACGGAATATTTGCCATCTCCACCAACAAGAGGTGTCAGCTCTCTTCAACAAAATTTTAACACTATATAGGTAAATAAAGTTCAAAAACAAGAAAATTCGCTCAGGATTATTTTGTGCTTCCATTGCATGTTACCCTTGCAATCCTTCACGCCCCCAATTTAAAATCAAAGGGAAATTACACATTTGATTGCTGGCTAAAAATACTTATACGGTAGTCAATAATCTATTGTAAATTTATTTTATTAAACTAATCTTATTGATTATAATTTTAAATTTTAAATTTTACTATAAGTAATACTTTTTGTATTATTTAATGATATTGGTAATATTGAAATAAAATGATAAATCTCTCTTGATTTTATAAATTAGATAAATAAATTAAAAGAACTATTTTCAATAAAAAGGTCAAGTATAATGAAATGAGGGAACTATATATTTACCCGCTAATTTTCTAAGTGACAACTGTTTATGTCAATTTGCTTAAAGAAAACATAACATAAACATACACCTTAATTTAGCATATTTACACAAATCCCCACTCTTAAAAGCAATTACAAAAATTTCAACTAATTATGTATCTTAGTTGGATGTATCGGGAGCTAATTATGTGTCTCGATAGATTCAAAATTAAAAATATATCGAAAACTAATTATGTATCCTTACAAAGGAAAAATGTATCTCCACAGATCCAAAATTGAAAAAAAACGTATCAGAAGCTAATTATGTATCTTTACAAAGAAAAAAATATATATTTGTTGGATGTATCGGGAGCTAATTATGTATTTTAATAGACCCAAAATTAAAATTTTCTGTAATTAAACTTCAAATAGTCGGAATCTATATTGTTTAAACATATATTACTACGTGTTTTCTGCTATTTTTTCTAAATGAACGGCTATTTATACCAATTTCTCTAAATCAATCCCAACTAGCTGGGGTTTTGGATCCACATGTGGCCCAACTTATAAAATCAAACCTAAGTAATTGGGCTTTTGGATCCACATGTGGCCCAACTTATAAGCAAGCACTCGAAAAGCTTCTTTCCCAAACATTACAAAGCTCAACTTTGAGCTGCTTGAACTGCCGCTGCTGTAGCTCCTTACGCCGCCGTATTCCGCCGCGGTCTCCGGCAATTCTTCCGCCTTCGTCTCCGGCACCGTATTCCTCCGTAGTATCCGGCAGTTCTTCGGTCGTATTCTCCGGCAGTTCGCGTTACTCTAGTAGGTAAGTCATTTATCTTCCGTCCAGTTTAAACCCTATGTTTTAGCAGTGGAATCGTTCAGCACTTATGTTACTCCTTTGCATAATAATGCTCTAGTTTTTGGCTTGTTTGGTTGGTAAAATTCTGCTGATTTTTAAATTTAATTTTGTTGAATAATAATTAAGAGAAAATTAAGCTCGATGTCTATTGTGTGAAAATATTTAAGCCACGATAAGCTCATATTTTGAGTTCGCTACCCAATTTAGCTCAAATTTGTGTATAAACACCTTTTATATAAAGGTTGATACATTAGGTATATAATGTTGTATATATTACTCCATTTCGTCTGACTTATATGGCACTGCTTGGATTTCGAGAGTGAAACAATTTAATTTGATCGTGAATTCCGGCATGAAATCTTTAAGTTTTTGAACTAAAATTACATATTTAATTTTCTTTAGTTGTTGAAGAGAAAATTACGCTCTATGTATATTGGGAGGAAATATTTACATCACGTATGCTCATATTTTGAGTTTGTTACACAGACTTAGCTCATAATTGTGTATAAACACCTTTTATACACTATTGTATTGATAGATTATATGTATAGGCTTTTCCGCAGGTATAATGTTGTGTACTATTCCCTCCGTTTCAATTTGTTTGGCCTATGTTGACTTGGCATGGAGTTTAAAGAAAGTAAATAATACTTTTGAATCGTATGGTCTTAAACATGTCATGTGGGGAAGTTGGAATTAAAGAGTTGCTAAAAAAGGAACGGGACATTCTTTTAGAAACGTACTAAAAAGGAAAGTAGGCCAAACAAATTGAAATGGATGGAGTATTATATAATGTTAGATAATGTTGTATATTGGGCACGTAGTGTGATATTTTATGTTAGACTATTTTTGAAAATTTCCCAATAATTAATAAGGTGGGTGGATTATTTTGTTTAATCAGGTATTGAAGAGCCATGGATGATAGCTTATATGATGAATTTGGGAACTATATTGGTCCTGAAATAGAGTCTGATCAGGAAAGTGATAGGGAAGAGGAAGACGATGAGCTCCCCGATAGGAGTGATGAGGAAAGAGCTGCATCTGACGATGAGCAGCAGCCTGGTGCATCAAATGGATGGCTTGCAACTCAAGACGACATTGACATGGATAACCAAGTTGTTCTTGCTGAAGACAAGAAATACTACCCAACAGCTGAAGAGGTTTATGGTGAAGAAGTTGAGACTTTGGTTATGGATGAAGACGAACAGCCTCTTGAAATGCCAATAATTAAACCAGTGAAGAATCTCAAGTTTGAACTTGGAGTGAAGGATTCGTCTACCTATGTTTCTACTCAGTTTCTGTTAGGTCTGATGTCGAACCCGTCGTTGGTTCGAAATGTTGCTCTAGTGGGACATATACATCATGGGAAGACCTTGTTTATGGATATGTTGGTGGAACAAACACACCATATATCTACGTTTGATCAGAACAGTGAGAAGCATATGAGGTATACAGACACAAGAATAGATGAGCAAGAGAGAAGGATATCAATTAAATCTGTCCCTATGTCGCTAGTCCTGGAAGACAGCAATTCAAAGTCTTACCTGTGTAACATTATGGATGCTCCCGGCCATGTCAACTTCTCTGATGAAATGACAGCTGCATTAAGACTTGCTGATGGGGCTGTTTTGATTGTTGACGCAGTCGAAGGAGTGATGGTAATTTCCTATTCATTTCTATGTATAATTCACTTGCAGATGGTAGCATAGTAGTATTAGCACCATTCTCGTAGTTTTTGGTCCCTTGATTTCTGCTATTGCATGATGTGTATTATGCTTTGGCTATCGTTTTATTTTTTGTGGTTACTGTTTCTTTTCGCTATATGTTTTAGAGTGCCTCCCCTATAATTTGTGATGTCTTCATTACTTCTGTTTTCTCCTTTTAAATCTGCTTTGATATGTGATAACTGAACTGAGGATCTTTCGGAAGCAGCAAGCATAGAATGAGGCCTATGTACACTCTATCCTCCCAGACCCCATCTATGGGATTTCACGGGGTACGTTGTTGTAGTTGTTAGTGACTTTGAGTTGCCAGCCTCTGGAGTTTGTGATTTGCTAACAAATATATGGTTTTCAATCCGTACATATATTGATAGACAGTATATCTAAGCAGAACTATCCTGGAAAATCGAGTTATATTCGCTGGGATTACTCTACTGTAACAGTAGCTAGTATTTATACATTATAAGTTAGTAATTTTGTTTCTGCCCTGCAGCATCCAGTACAGTGCTTCTGAATTACCCATCTTCCCATTTGCTGGAGTTCATGTTCTGGGAATCACGTAGCTGCTAGATAAGATCTAATACGTGTCTTCACAACTAATTAATCAAGTAAAAGAGTACTAAACCTCCACAACATAGAGTAATAGCATATATTCCTTAATTCTAAACATACATGAAGCACTATTTACCTTTGAAAATAATGTCAGAAGTATTGTCAAATAGAAATTGGTAATATATAAAAAATGTTTTGGAAATTTTTTTTCTCAATGCCTGGGACTTGGGACTATAGAAGTTTAAAGTAATGTATGGAGATTTAAATAGCCTGATAAAACATTCGACTAACGGAGTGCAGTGTTTATTCATATACTGTATCAGTATACCTTCTTCTGCCCAATGGAGAGTGGAAGCCCTTTAAGTTGCTGGTGTGTGGGGCCGAGTGTATAGAAGTATGGAAGTATGCAGGCCATGGTGATTATCACTTGGTCTAAGCTGTTGGCTATGTGTGCTCTGGCAGGCTTTGCAGTTTAAGGAAATGTATTATCAAAATTTTGGGGCTCATATGGGTTATGGGTGAGTTAATTCGGTAGACGAGCTGGGTGGTAAAGTTGTATCTTCTTTTTCTTTTTACATATTTCTTTTTGGAAGTCGTATTGGCCATTGTTACAGTTAGAGTTGTATCTAGTCATTATCTGGTATACGTACACTTGATAGATAGACCACTTACATTTGTTGCTTGTGTCATTGGTGACAGGTAAATACAGAAAGGGCTATTAGGCATGCGATTCAAGAACGTATTCCGATTGTTCTTGTGATCAATAAGGTATCTTGTCTATCACATAAAACCCATGAAGAGTCTAGTAGTGTTGAGACACATATTTTTACCTCTAATAATTTTTCTTGTCCTTTTAGGTTGACAGATTGATAACTGAGCTTAAGCTGCCTCCAAAGGATGCCTACTTCAAATTAAAGCACATAATTGAATCTGTCAACAATCAAATTACAGCTGCCTCATCCACAGCTGGAAATGCACAAGTGATTGATCCTGCTTTGGGAAATGTCTGCTTTGCAAGTGCAACAGCAGGATGGTCATTCACTCTGCAGTCATTTGCCAAACTGTATGTAAAGCTCCACGGAGTTGCATTTGATGCCAACAAGTTTGCTTCACGGCTTTGGGGGGACTTCTACTTTGATCCTGATACAAGAGGTTTCAAGAAGAAACCGCCTGCGAGTGGGGTCGAAAGATCATTTGTGCAGTTTGTCCTTGAACCTCTTTACAAAATCTATAGCCAAGTGATTGGAGAGCACAAGAAGAGTGTTGAAGCAACCCTGGCAGAACTGGGCGTGACCCTAAGCAATGCAGCTTATCGTCTAAATGTAAGGCCTCTGCTGAGGCTGGCTTGCAGTGCCGTTTTTGGAACTGCCACTGGGTTTACTGACATGTTGGTTCATCACATTCCATCTGCTAAAGCTGCTGCAGCTAGGAAAGTGGAACACATATACACGGGTCCAAAGGATTCAGTAATTTACAAAGCAATGGAAAATTGTGATTCCACTGGCCCTTTGATGGTTAATGTGACGAAGCTATATCCGAAACCAGATTGTAGTGTTTTTGATGCTTTTGGTAGGGTTTACAGCGGCGAAATAATGACAGGGCAGACAGTACGCGTTTTGGGTGAGGGCTATTCACCTGATGATGAAGAAGATATGACTGTCAAAGAAGTTACAAAACTGTGGGTATATCAAGCTAGATACAGGATACCCATAAGTAAGGCTCCTCCAGGTGCCTGGGTTCTGATAGAAGGAGTGGATGCTTCAATCATGAAAACTGCTACTCTTTGTAATTTGGAATTTGACGAGGATGTGTTCATATTTCGCCCTCTTCAGTTCAATACTCTTCCAGTGGTGAAGACGGCAACTGAGCCTTTGAATCCTAGTGAATTGCCCAAAATGGTGGAGGGGCTTAGGAAAATCAGCAAGAGTTATCCTCTTGCGATCACAAAGGTTGAAGAGTCCGGTGAACACACAATATTAGGTACTGGCGAATTGTACCTAGATTCCATAATGAAGGACCTTAGGGAGCTTTACTCCGAAGTGGAAGTGAAGGTTCTTTTATAACTTTCTCCTCTGTACTTACCTTTGTCTGTTCTTTACATGTTACAGGGAAAATACAAACTTTATTCATATTAAGGACTCTTCTGTCGAACCTTACTGATCTTGAGGTTCTTTTTCATTGTGTGCACAATATTCAGGTGGCTGATCCAGTTGTATCATTCTGTGAAACTGTGGTGGAGTCTTCTTCAATGAAATGTTTTGCTGAAACACCTAACAAGAAAAATAAAATCACCATGGTGAGTCGGTTATAGTTATATTTTTTTTTAAAATCTGTACAAGCTGTGAAAATTGCTGTCCTCCTTGCTTACTTATATTGCTTGTAGATTGCTGAACCACTGGAGAGAGGACTTGCTGAGGACATCGAGAATGGTATCGTCAGCATAGATTGGCCTAGAAAGAGACTAGGTGATTTTTTCCAAACCAAATACGACTGGGATCTGCTTGCTGCACGGTCTATTTGGGCATTTGGACCCGATAAACAGGTGAGTTGTTACATAGTTTCGGTCATCACTTAGTTGTTTTGGATTTCTGCTAATGGATTGCTTCTGCTGTTTAGGTGAACAACTTCTCTTTTGACACTTCAAATATATTTGCAGGGGCCTAACATCTTATTGGATGATACCCTCTCAACCGAAGTGGACAAAAGTTTGTTGAATGCAGTTAAAGATTCTATTGTTCAGGGGTAAGTTGAATTTCTCAGTTTTGTGATTTTCCCCGCCCCAGATGATGGACTAACAAAATCAACAAAATCTCAACAGGTTTCAATGGGGAGCTCGAGAAGGACCCCTCTGCGATGAGCCCATTAGAAATGTTAAATTCAAGATAGTGGATGCAAAGATTGCACCGGAGCCATTGCATCGTGGAACGGGTCAGATTATTCCAACTGCACGACGTGTAGCCTACTCTGCTTTCCTTATGGCAACACCCAGACTTATGGAACCTGTGTATTATGTGGAGGTATCCTGTTTAGCTTTAGTTCTTTTTTTTGGGGGGGTAGTGTTTTCGTGATAAATTGTTTGTTAAGCTCTTTGCATCACCATGTAAGAAAATAAGGGGGAGGGCTTTAGAACTGGACCTATGAGCTTTGTAAAACACATTATTGTACTTATTAGAGCTGCTAGGCCCATATGTATGTCAAGAAAACAGTTTATTAAGTTCTTTGAATCACCATGTAGGAGAATAAGGGGTGAGAGGTTCAGCGCTAGACATATGGGCTGACTAAAACACATCATTTTACTTGTTAGAGCTGCCTCTATGACATATATATTAAGAAAAAAGTTTACAGTGGAACTGTTTTCCACAACAGGATATTAGTGATGCTCCTGCTTGGTTTATACTATGTTCAAATTGACAAGAAAAGTAAAATTGTTGAGCGTTGGTTAGGTTCTCAATTATTTACAGAAATAGGAACCTAATATTTTCACCAAATTTTGTTTAAAGATGTTTTCTTATGTCAAACTAGAGCTAACTTTCTGGTGTCTTGCTTCAGATCCAAACACCCATGGATTGTCTCTCTGCTATATACACCGTCTTGTCTCGCAGGCGTGGACATGTTACTGCTGATGTTCCTCAACCTGGGACCCCTGCCTACATTGTCAAGGTTTGATTTCAAATATTGATAGAACCTTCGATTATTGATACAATGTTTTCATGTTTTAGCATCAGGTTTCTCACATGCACATCTCTTCTTTGTCCAGGCATTTTTACCCATTATTGAGTCCTTTGGTTTTGAAACGGACTTGAGGTATCACACCCAAGGGCAGGCGTTTTGTCTTTCAGTGTTTGATCATTGGGCTATTGTCCCTGGGGATCCTCTTGACAAGAGCATTGTCCTGCGACCACTGGAGCCTGCCCCAATTCAGCATCTGGCTCGTGAGTTCATGGTCAAGACAAGGCGTAGAAAGGTATACATTATTGCAGAGTTAAATTGAGTTTTGGAAGAAGTTATTTACCCTTCAGGTTTCTGGAACAACACCTGATTTGATAAATCTCTCCCTTTTCTTTCTAGGGAATGAGTGAAGACGTGAGCATCAACAAGTTTTTTGACGAGGCTATGATGGTGGAGCTTGCGCAACAGGATGCTGATCTTCACCTGCAGATGATGTAGATATAAGTTGAGATGGTTCTGTGTTTGCACTTAGGCGTATTCCTTTGTAAGTCCTGTTGTCAACAGCCTTTTGAAAGGTATTAGATCATTGATCCTCCTTGAACCACTATGTGGCACTAGTCCAGATCATGAATGTTTCTTACCTCATTCACCTCCTTGAGCTCGTCCATTTGTTGGGTGATCCCTTGCTATCATTCCGAGTGTTTTGAGTCGGTTTCTTCTATCAAAGAGTAGATTCTGGCATTGAGAATGTGTTTCAGTATGCTCAAGTGTTCCAAGTGTAGTTAATGAATGTGCGTCAGTTCAAATTCTTACTTTATCCTCGTTTTGCATCTTCTTTGGATTCTATATAAACTTACTAAAGCTTGAGCTCGTTGTCCACGGTGCTAGAATGTCGTCTCTTTATACGTATCTGTTTTAGGTGAGTTCTATGTAGTCGAGCCTCATAGTAACGTTAAAGTTGTTTTCCTTTGACTATAGGTCACAGGTTTGAGCTATAGAATCAGCCATTGACACTTGCAATTGGTTTAGATGACCCTTTTCTTAGGTGAATTTTGTAGCATTTGATCCCAGTTTTAGAGGATGAGAGTTTCATACCCTGAATTGTTTTCAGTTTAATTACATTGACATCTGGATTCTTTCTTCGAATTGTGTGAATTAATCTAAGAAAAGTTCAAATTTCAATGATGGAGTGCTATTTTATTTATTTAAAAATTGTTTGTTGTCGAGAATAAGATGTTTCTTTATTTGGTACAAATTACAATTGGAAATTAAGCAAAATTTTCAAAATCATTCAAGGGCTACATGGTTCCAACGTCCCACATAATAATTTTGATGTTGATCCAATCCAAGAAGAGATTGATGCTCGTTGTAAGTGCTTTATGCACCACTATTAGAAGGTATAATAAATAAAGATATTTATACTCTTTAACGTTTGAGTGTGTTGAGTAGGCACAAACTTGTATAAAGTTGAACGAGTAAATACGCGTCCTGCATGTCGTAATTAAAATTAATTTGAGTGTGTCTCACGCGAGTTGCCACGTATGTCTGGCTTGTACACATTCAAAGTCTAGTGCCCACATGACTTCACCTATAAAGCGATGGCCCCATTTTTTACATGGTGACGAATGCTGGCCTTTAGTAATTGACTCATCACTTATGTGCTTGGTAAGGACAACATACGTTTTCTTACTGTTTTAAATAATAGTATGCTCTCAAAAATAATGTCTAACCCACGGCAGAGCGTAGTTACACCGCCCCCTAAATCGAAACTATCAAAACCACCAGACCAACCAACCAGCATGGAGGAAGTCCCAACTGTACCACCAGAGGAACCCAGAACCAGCTTCAATCAGCCTTGCTTATGCCAAGCCCACACAATCATCAAGCGAGATGGCAATCGATCCAGATGAAGAAACGATAATGCTATCAGAGGAAAACAAATTACGGATCTACCAACGACAACATGCGATTATCATAAAGCTATTTGGAAAAAAATTAGCCCACGCATACCTTAAGAACAAGTTGCAAGACATGTGGAAGCCCTCTGAACCTCTTTTAACGCTTATCGATCTTGGGCACAACTATTACACAACAAAATTTAAAAAAAATGGAACACACTCAAAGAGTCCTACATGGAGGGCCCTGGTTTGTCACTGAAAATTTTCTATCTATAAAAACATGTGAACCAAATTTTATCCCTGAAAAAACAAAGCTAACGCACACAGCGATCTGGGTAAGACTACCGCAATTGCCCACAGAATTCTATGATAGAATCATCCTAGAAAAAATTGGTAGGAAATTGGAACAACTACTCAAGATTGATACGTGCACGTCAGCTACACTCAGAGGGAGATATACTAGGATATGCATACAAATCCCATTGAAAGTTCCTGTTAAAGCGAAAGTCAAAATTGGTACCCACATAGAGAAGGTGGTCTACGAGGGGGAGGGAGTGCTATGCATTGCATGTGGGAGAATTGGATACACAATCAAAAACTGCTCTCACATCATAACAATTATTGCCCCATCCACCACCACCCCGCAACCCCAAGTCCGTGAGAAACACAAGAATGAAGAAGATGAATGGCAATTGGTAACCTTTCCAAAGAGGTGGCAACAACCCAGGAAAGACAAGGAACAAATGACCCAACAGAGGGCCCATTCTCAGGCAACCAACACAGAAAAACCACCAGGTATGTTACCCAAATCTCCAACAAATC
Organism: Capsicum annuum; assembly: GCF_002878395.1. Lineage (NCBI taxonomy): Eukaryota > Viridiplantae > Streptophyta > Magnoliopsida > Solanales > Solanaceae > Capsicum > Capsicum annuum. The sequence continues at coordinate 8,174,145 of NC_061117.1, forward strand.
CCATGGATCTGAACGGACAAACATTCGGCCCATTTTTCAATACCTTTGCTGGTAATGGGAATAATTCTAATGGAAAAAATGGGTCCACTCACAACGGACCCACCCGGCCCACCAACTCAACAAATCACTCCAAAAATAACTCTAATTCCCCTTCCCCAAAAGAACTAATAATATAAATTACTCTAGCAAAAAGGATAATAAAGGAAAGGCTGCCATATCTGCTTCCATTAATTACTTTGGCGGCAGCTCCTCAAAAACCAAAGAAATTAATAAAACCCCCATCCACGCCCCTCCTCCGGGGGAACCTATGGAGAGCCCCATGGCCACCTCTCCGAGAAACACCAGCTTCGTCCCCCATGCAAGTAATCATCACGTTGAGAAGGCTGAAAAGACCCCAAGAGTCACATCCACTAACTCTTCAGCTAACCTCTTATTAATTAATTCACCATGCCCAGAGACTCACTCCTCTCCCAAAAGTTCTCCAATCTCTGCAACCAAGCTCACTCCAAATGGAAAACCCTCTAACGTCCCAACCAGCTTCGATTGAGCCCCTCTTCTATGTCACCACTCCAACACAATCGGACCGGAATCCAACGTCGTGGATGGAGATGACACTCGAGGGAAAATAGTTGCAACTGGAGCTAAAAATAGTCAACCAACCTGTAACCCTGATAATCAACGATCCATCCTATCTTGCTCTAATAGCACAGGAGATCATGGACCAAGCGGTGAAACAAATGGGATCGGAGCTCTAGCAACAGTCCATGCTAGCAACTCAGCTACCACATCTTCAAGGAATTTCCTCAATGGGGGAGCTGAACATTCTCATGAAGAGTATGTTCTAAACACTACCAATCTATCCAACCTCACCATATCTCAAGGCCAACCAATCACCGACCTTTACTCAATGGACCCCCCTCCCCACATACTGTCCCTGACAACACTACAGGGGGAAGAAGGCCAAGGCCAAAGAAGCAAGTCCATACTCGAAGCTCTCAAACAGAGCAACTAGGAAATGGAGTCATTCCTAAACTCCTTCGGAGAACCAATTCAGGAGCTCTTCGTATTGGAAATGACCCTTCACAAAAACTTCAACGAGTCCTTCAGCTCAGCTATTATAACACACTCAATGGGGATGAGGAAATCCTTCACACAGATGGTGAAGAATTCAACAAGAAAGTTAGCGGCGACTTCGATACTGAGCCCTCAGACATCACTCAACGAAAAAAGGAAAATCCCAATGTGTCAGCAAACCAACAACATGAAGTTCATCATTTGGAACACAAGGGGGTAAATAGTACTAGTTTTCGGCGCTAATGCCTCAACATGGTCAACACTCATAGGCCCGCTATGTTAGTACTGTTAGAAACTAAGATGCAGGAACACAAACCTTTGTGCGATGCATTTGGCTTCGGTCTGTTCATTCAATCGTCTGCAGTTGGTCTGATGGGAGGAATAGCTGTGATGTGGAGAGATAATTTCATCCATCTTGACAACTTACTCACCTCCCCTCAAGGTATTTATGTTATTATCAAGGTATGTTTTGATTAACCCTCTTGGCTGTTTTCGACTATTTATACTAGCCCAAACTTACAAGTCCAATGGGATGAACTCTGTCATATTTTCCAAAGTTACAAGGGGAGTTGGTTTATGGGTGAAGACTTGGGTGGAGCCCCCATCAATGTCAATGGAGTTAACAACTTTAGAAAATGCCTTAACCAGTGTAATATGATCGACCTAGGATATAAAGAGAGTAAGTTTACTTGGACTAATAAATGTTATAGAAATAGGGGTCACCTCATCCTAGAAAGACTTCATAGGTGCCTGACAAATAACATTTGGATCAACCAATATCCCGAGGCTATTATCACTCACCTACCAAGAACAAAATTTGACCATTCTCCCATGCTCATAGACACCTCTGGTAGCAGGCCTCACCAGGCCCAAAAACCTTTTAAATTCAAGCCTATGTGGTGAAATCATTGCTCCTTTCAAGGCCTGGTCGACCATTGTTTTGATACCCCCAACCCTCTCCTTCCCACCATTAGCCAATTCTAACGAAGGGCCAGAGATTGGAATACCAAAAGTCTTTGGCAACATCTTTTAAAAAATCAAAAGAATCTTTGCCAGACTAGATGGTATTCAAATGTCTGAACATTACCAGTATAGTTCCTTTCTCCACAGTTTTGAGAATGATCTCCTAGCAGAATATAACTTCACTCTCTAGTGTGAAGAAGAATTCTGGAAAACTAAATCCAGAATTAATTGGCTCTCACAGGGAGATGCCAACACCAAGTTCTTCCAAACATCCACTCTTAACAGAAGAAGAAACAAAATCCTCCTCCTTAAAGATAATGCTAGTACTCATATACAGGGTGATAAGGGCATCACTGACCACATCACCAACTTCTTTGGCACCCTCTACTCCTCTGACCAGTGCCAATCCAACCGGTGCAACCCTTGGCCTCTAAACTCCCTCTTTTTATCTGAAGAGTCCAAAACCAACTTAGCAACCCTCATGAGAGATAGTGAAATCATCACTGTCCTCAAATCTTTCCATCCCAAGAAAGCCCCAGGCCCAGATAGACTCTACCCTCTCTTTTACCAGAAATACTGGGCCACTGGTGGTAGCAAAACCATTGATTTCTGTCATAAGATTTTTAGAGATAAGGAAATGCCTAAAGAAGCTAATACTACATATCTTTGCTTAATCCCTAAATGCCCCAATGCCAACACTATCAGAAACTTCATACCCATTGGCTTGTGCAACTTTACCTATAAAATCATTACAAAAATACTTGTTAATAGGATAAACCCTTACTTGGATCACATTATTGGGCCAACCCAAGCCAGTTTCCTAGCCAACAGAAGGGCTGCAGACAATGCTATCGTTGTTCAAGAGTACATCAGTCACTTCAAAAAAATGAAGGGTAGACAAGCTCACATGATTCTGAAAATTGACTTGGAAAAGGCTTTTGACAGGATTAAATGGGCCTTCATTCATGATACTCTTCTTCAGTTCAACTTCCCTCAAGACATAATTGATTTGATAATGTCCTGTGTCTCTTCATCCTCAATTTCCATTCTCATTAATGGCAACCCCATCCCATTCTTTGAACTATCCAGGGGCATCAAACAGGGAGATCCTCTATCCCCCTACTTATTTATACTCTGCACGGAGAGACTCTCCAGAAACATCAACCTAGATGTCAAGCAAAAAGACTGGAATTCTATCAGGATCTCCAGCAATGGCCCAAAAATGTCCCATCTATTCTTTGCTGATGATCTCACTCTGTTTGCTCAAGCCAATCCTAAAAACTGCAGAACTATCCTCAAAATCCTCAATGATTTCCATGAAAACTCCAGACAAAAAATGAACAACTCCTAGTCCATAGTCATCTTTTCTAAAAATTGTTCCTCCTTTAATGCTAAAGAATGCTTAAACATTCTCAGCATCAGGAAAAGAGAGCAATTTGGAAAATATCTGGAGTTCTCTATCCTCTCCCATAAACCTACCCATCAAGACTTCCAGTTTATCCTGGATTCCATGAATAAAAAGATAGAGGGTTGGAAAGTCAACATGCTCAACATGACAGGTAGAACTGTCCTCACAAAATCTACCCTTAATAGCATCCCCACCCACTTGATGCAATACATCAAGCTTCCCTAGAAAACTTTTGAAGCCATTAATAAAATCCAAAGAAACTTTGTTTGGGGTAGCAATTCCAATAGAAAAAAACTCCACCTAGTCAGCTGAGATAACCTTAACAAACCAAAAGCCAATGGGACCTTGGGCTTCAAAAGGCTGAATTCAGAAACAAGTCCATGCATGCCAACCTGGCCTGGAGACTTCTCAAAAATCCCAACTCTCTTTGGGATAGAGTCTTGATCTACAAGTACTTCAACCAGAGAGTAGGCGCCAATAGGAAAATAGCTTCCACCACTTGGAAGAATGTTCAACAGGATTGGAATACATGCTCTAAGGGTCTAGCCTAGTCCATTTATAATGGTAACAAAGCCAGATTCTTTTATGATGCCTGGATCCCCCATACAGAACCCATAAGGAACCTCATCCAAGGCCCTCTCTCCAACCATGAAGAGGATCTCAAAGTGATAGGTGCCACCAATAACAGAACTTGGGATTAGAACAACATATCTTTTAACCTACCAGAGACCATTACCAATCTAATCTCTACCATCCCTCCTCCCCTCATCACCACCAGAGATAATCACCCTTACTGGAAACTCACCAGTAATGGGATATTCACAACTGGTAGTATCTACGAAGCCATAGCTAGCACACAAGGAAGTATTCCTGAAGATATCAGACACTGTAAGGCCATCTAGAAAGCCAATGCTCCCAACAAGATTAAGACCTTCCTCTGGCTTTTTACTTTAGACAAACTTCCAACCAACCACTACCTCAGCCGGATTGGGATGAATGTTCCCCCCCATTGCCACTACTGTGAACAAGAGCTGGAAACTACCTCCCACATTTTCTTCCATTGTAGGAATGCTATCTATTTCTAGGAAAAAATGCAAGCCAAGTCTGGAACTTAGCTTGTCCAACAAATAAACCAGTTGACCAGTGAGAATTAGACTAAGTTGTGGATGCATGTTAAAGACCACATCTTCAGCCATTACACTACTTAGGGTACCATTATTCCCTTTAGCCTTTGGACCATTTGGCTTACTAGAAATGACAACTAATTCAACAATAAGAAAGCTGAAATCCCTGTGGACTTCCCCATCAACCATGCCATAGAATACATTTTCCCCATCTAACCATATCACAATAGTGGAGAGAAGACCCAATTACCCCTTAAATGGGATCCCCCTCCACCAAATTCCTTTACCCTGAACACAGATGGGTCCTGCAAAGGAAAAATGGGTATCGCAGGCCTTGGAGGTATCATCCGGGACCACCAAGGGAATTGGGTTATGGGATTCTATGAAAAGATTCCTCATGCAACCCCAACCCAGGTCGAGATCATGGCCCCTAGAAGAGGTTTAACAATTGTTGCTGATAATAACATTAAACCTTTTCACATTAACATTGACTCCCTACCAACCACTCAACTACTGAACAAACCTGACTCACAATACCATAATTTACTTTGTGAATGCAGATCCTTGAAAAGATGCTCCAGGCACCTCCACCAGTCCACATCTTTAGAGAACAGAACAAAGTTGCGAACGCTCTGGCAAAAATGGGACACAACGCCATGGAGTTTAACTTGCCAGTTATTTTGTCTACCCCCTCCCCCCTCCCCTTTTGCTCAGGAAGTTCATGAAGACTCGGTAGGAAAGACTTATCTAAGAACAATTAATTCAAACTCTATTAACCTAGTAAGCAGAGTTGTGGCTACTGATGCTAACAGTTTTTGCGAACGTACTTGATTAATATTAACAATCCTTTCAACCAAAAAAAAAAAATTGACTCATCACTTTGATCTCTCCAACAAGATGTCCTTTACTTTACCACAAATGTTTAGAATTAAAAAGTTGTTTGTACGCTAGAAAAGAAGTTGAAGCTCTAAGCATATAATGAAGTGGGGAATTCATTGATGAAGTCGGAATCTTTTGTTAAATGACCTTTTCAAGTCTTCTTTTTAATTAAATAAACTACAAGTTATTTTTTTAGGAAAATGACCCATTTTTGAGACAGATCTATTATCTATCCGACCAATATATAGACAACTCGATTATCAATCCAACAGATCCATCATCAATCCACAGATCGATTATTGATTCGACCTATATATGGACAGATCGATTATCGATCCGACGGAAGGGAAAATAGAAGTAGGCCATTTTGCTAGTTGAAAACTTGAAGAGGCTTAATAGCCAAATTTTCACAATAGACCATTTTGCTAATTGGAAACTTGAAGTGGCTTAATAGCCAAATTTTCTTGATGAAGTCCTATAATGGGTACTTATGCTGATGTTTTATATGTGAGCCAACTCTATGTTAGATCTTTGTGTCAAAGATGTAAAATTTGAAAGTATGATGCTTCATATGCACCAAATTCAGTAGAATCTACATTGTTAAATCTGCAAAAGTTAATTGGAAACTTTAAGCACCATTATTGGTAACAAGGTATAAACTTTATTATGACATCAAAAAGGTTGGAACAAACCAACAATTCAATTTTGAGTTTCCCTTTAGTCAGGGAAAACCATACAACAGATGAATAGTGTTTAATTTATGTACAAAAAATTGGCTCAATGGGTTGCTTCTATCTCCCTAGAGCTTTATTTCATCTTGGACTTAAGGTCTAGATGGGAGAATTACAACAGAACATGATACGCTTACCTCTGATGTATTTACAAAGTTGTCCAGAAGTAACCAAGTGATCGTCATTATCGTTGTTTGTTTAGGTGGATATGTTGTAGTAAGCTGCCAAAATTGATGTCGAAAAGTTGCAGCTCTAGCCTTCAAGCAAAGATCTTAGATTCTGAAGCCCTTCGGCGGATATACTTTTCCTTATTCTTGGTCTTTGAAAAACAATAGGAGGTGGAGGCTCGGAGTGAAAACATACCATGACTACTGTTAAGTTGTCTATGGCACTGCGCTTTTTGGCCTCGTCTACTATTTCCTTGCAGCATCGCCTTACATTGTTATGCTCCTGCAGTCTTCTCCGAGCAAAATCAACTGCGTTTTGGCTTCGGAAAACATCCCATATTCCATCGCTACCGATGATCAGGAACTCGTCTTCCTTAGTCAACGTCAACAACTTAAGTTCAGGTTCAGCACTCAATGGCCCGCCCTTCTCAACTTCCTTCAATCCTTTAATGTGCCAGTCACCTAATGCCCGGCTCACGCCTATCTGTCCATTCAAATAGCCATCATCGACAAATCCACCCACGGACTCTATGCGAGATCTTTCAGTAACACAACAAGGTCTGTGATCCTTTGACATTTCTATAGCCAGTCCGCGTCGAGATACAACTGCTCGACAATCACCAGCATTTGCCACAAGTAGTGATCTGTTCATAAGACAACACATGAGTATAGAGAACTGACGAAAGCAGCTAATAGTAGCATATAAATTTCTGAACATAGCGTAATGAGATGATAAATGTCAGCTTATTAAGTACAATTTGCACTGATTGTCAACAAAGTTAACCATATTCCTTGCTGAATGAAATAATGTTCTCCCCTAGTACCAACTACTTGTGCAGGAATACGCGAATAACAAAAACCTCAACCAAACTTCAGACTCTGTCATTTCACAATTGAAACATAAATCCTACCATAAAAAATGTAAGATTGTGAATGGAACAAAACAAAAACAGGAGACAAAGTTAGGCACAGGAATAAATTACCTTCCAAATATCATTGCAGTGAGTGCAGTAGTGCCCGAGGACAATGCTGAGTCAACAGAGCATGACTTGGCGAAGGCAGCATCTGTCTTATCGAAAGATCTTGTCACTACTTTCTCAAGTTCCAGAGGAAAATCAGCATCCTCGACAATGACCTTTGGTAAGTAATCACGAACAAATTGTGATGCTCCCTTCCCTCCATGCCCATCAAAGACCTGCCAGTAGAATTGTTTGCATTAGGCATCATCTGAGTAGAATATCACACAGAAGAAACTCCCAAGCCTGCCTAGAGAACATGGCTCCTCCCCTCACACACAAAAAAAAAAGAGAAAAAAAAAAAACTAAACAAAGGCGTCTGTGCTCCTCCTTGTGGTACCAAAAAGAGGAAAAAAAAAAAAAAAAAAAGGAGCTCAATTTCATTCTAATCCATATAAATTGAAGGAAACAATGAAAAGCGGGACATAGTCGTAAGTAGAATCTAAGATATGCATTTAGCACAGCAGTAGTTCAATTACTGGTGCTCTACGTACTGCTGTTCAATAGGTTCATTCCAAGACTCCCAGAAGAAGCAACACCTTTGTAATTCCATGGTGAGTTGTGTTATGCTTTAACTTTGGAGAGATGCAGTCTTTTGAGTTTTTTTGTCCAAGAAAGAGTCGTTATTTTGGACAATGCTAAACTCAAGGAGTCAGTTGTCACCTAAGCTTTTCATACTTCTCTTTGATAAGAAATACCACCGAACATTTCGCTCTACCAGAAAATACTTAAAATTATCTTCAGCACAGTATTTGCAGTAACATGACAAAAGAAGTACTCATACGGTGAAGAGATGTGCCCATCTCACAACTCTAACGAGTAGGGCACTCCAGTTTGTGACTTCATAGTGTAGGTCTTTTTTACGCATTACTTCCTATGTTCACAGAGAAAGAGCTAAGCTAAACTTTACTGACAGTTAAATTCGGCCTAAAGATATATTAGTAAATAGTCAAGAGTGACATATATGATGTCCAATGAGGTTAAAGAACTTACTCCATAAAAGGAAATAGCATCCTCACCAAGTATATTATGGCCAAAATTCTTAGCTAGGTCCGCAATACATATGTGTGTGTCTTCCATGTCAAGGCGACCTCCAATGTCGGACCAATCTCCAGACCTAAGGGTCGGGAGGAAGTTACTAAAGAGTATCTGTTTCCGATCTGCAATAGTTGTGTCTTCTGAAATACTTTCCAGCTGCAGAAAGGAAAGAAACTAATTAAGGTGAAGAAATAGTTTGTATTCGAGCAACAAGCTTAGGAACTTCAGTGCAAATTCTCTGTTTAGGAAGCTTACGTAGTATGACTGTACAACTTTGATAATGATATACAATACATGAATTTGTTAGCTCTAAATCATTTGCTACATATGTCGACAGGCGAAAAGATTCTATGAAGGACCACAAAATTTCTTGAAATTGTTTTTTCAGAAGACAATGATTGAAAACTATCATCAGGAAATTTCCAAGTCCATAAAAAGATGAAAAAACATGTACATGAAATTTAGGTTCACTATATTCTGATGTGAAAAGTTAGAGAATAACTACATATGCAAATTACAAAGCATAAAACCCCTATTATTCATAAATTGACCATCTAACAGAAGAAGGTAGTAAAAACACACATATAACATAGATGTGGATGGAGCCCATTACTAAAGTTTCAACAAATACTAATTTTGAACCAATAATTTCAAAAACATACCCCGTGTAATCCCACAAAGGTAGAGTGCACACATACCTTACCCCTACTTTGGGAGTTAGAGAGGCTGTTTCTGATAAACCCTCCGCTAAAAGGGAAAAAAAGGACTGGAATACTAAAAATTGAGTAACTACAACAAAACAGTAAGCTAAATTAATCGCAAAAGGACAACAATTTTAATGGTAAGAACTCAAAAGTTGAATTCATCATATTTAAATCGCAGATCGCCTTTGCATACGCACATCGAGACACAAAAAAAATAAAGATAGATTGGGAAGAAAACAGTACACAAGAAGAGACTAATAACCATAGCTTTACAGCACTGTCTCCTAAGCTAAGTTGCTCAGACTCTCCAAAATTGTTGCTGCACCTGTGTTGGATCCTTCAAAAATACACTATTTTTGGAGGATCCAACGCGCAGCCGTAGACATTTTTGAAGAGTTCGAGCAACACAGGTCCTAACGGCAAAAAAACACCATAAAAATCAAATCTTTTAATAGCATCAACCAATAAAACTCCAACTTGACACCAATCAATAGCTCTACGAAAACCAAACAAAGTCTTTCCCCAATTAACTCACATAGGAACACAATTAAGACTACACATTCAGCATACACAAATTCAGAGTCAAAGAAACATATCAACATGATATCAAATGAAGAAAGACCAATAACCATAGCTTTAAGTACCTTCCTAAAGCATAAGTACACCATAAAAATCAAATCATTAAACAATATCAACCAAATCCCAAATTAACCAAACATTTATTACCAAAAAGAAAAACTAATAAAACCAATCAACATCCATATGCAAACCAAAAAAATATTCCCTAATAACTCAAAAAAGAATACAATCAAGACAACATAAAAACTCAAGAACAATAACCATAGCTTTAATTACTGTCCTAATGCATAAAAACACCATAAAAATCAAATCTTTAAACAGTATCAACCAATAAAACTCCAAATTAACACAATAAATCTACTTATGCAAATCAAAAAGTACTTCCCAATAACACAACTAAGAATACACTCAAGACCAACCACCATAGCTTTAATTACTGTCCTAATGCATAAGTACACCATAAATATCAAATTCTTGAAACAGTATCAACCAAATTCCAAATTAACCAACACTTATTACCAAAAAAAAAAACTAGTAAAACCAATCAACATCCATATGCAAACCAAGAAAATCTTTCCCAATAACTCAAAAAAAGAACACAATCAAGACTACATAAAACCTCAAGATCAATAACCATAGCTTAAAGTCCGACATAAAAATCAAATCTTTAAACAGTATCAATCAAATTCCAAATTAGCCAAAATTTATGACAGAAAAAACTACTAAACCCAATCAACATCATATGCAAACCATAAAAAGTCCTACCCAATAAACTCAAAAAAATAATACACTCAAGACTATTAACCATAGCATTAAGAACACCATAAAAATCAAATCTTTAAACAATATCAACCAAATTCCACAACAACATACCAAGTATATTGCCACCAAGTGGGGCTGGGAGGGTAAGTGTACTCAGTCCATATCACTACCTCATAGAGGTAAGATAGAGAGGTTGTCTCTAATAGACCCCGGCTCAAGATAAAACAATAATAAAAAAAAAAAATAGTAAAAGTACAAGCTACAATAGAAATTACCACATCCATAATACCATAAACAAGACAATATCAACCAAAATTCCAAATCAACCAAAACTAGTAAAACCAATCAACATCCATATGCAAACCATAAAAAGTCCTCCCCAACAACTCAAAAAAGAGTACACTCAAAACTAATTACCATAGCAATAAGTACACCATAAAAATCAAATCTTTAAACAATATCAACCAAAACTACTAAAACGAATCAACATCCATATGCAAACCATAAAAGGTCCTCCCCAATAAACTCAACAAAGAAAAAATCCGTACTGGGAATGAGTTATTCATGACAGAAGTACTATGTTGAAATTCAGGTTCAGAATTGTCATCAGTGTTAGAAATGGCCAAATTCTCCATAGCTTCTTGAATGCACATGTTACTCAATGGACCAAAAAAATATACTTAATATATTAAAAGGTGTATAGGAAAAAGAGAGTGGAATATATAGACCAAGAAGAAGAAGAATGGGTAGTTGTTGTTTTTGTTTTATGAGTTTTAAGGTAGAGCAAGTTGTGTGTGGAGCAAGTAGAGGAAGTGAAGAATATGTGTGAAATTGTTGATCAAACAACAAGATTCTTTGGAATATGGAATATGTGATTTACGGGGTTCAGAGAAAAATAGTTTTCTGCTCTGGCAAGTTATTGAAAATATTTATTTTAATTTAATTTTTTTATTTATAAAATTAAGATTATTTTATTTTATTTTTTTAATATTATTTTTATCATTAAATAATTATATATAATATATAACATTCAAATTTATATTTTTAAAATATAATTAATAAAATTAATTTTATAAAAATAAATTTCTAATAAATATTTTTTAAGAATATTTTTAAGTCAACAATAATCAACTAATTTGAAATCAACTAGTTTGAAATGAAAGGGCATTCCTTTAATAATTCTTTTGATATATTTGATTTACTTATTATATTTTAACTTAATATAACTATTAAAAAAAATTGATATAATAATTTTATAATATTACTATTTATCGTGATGTTTAGTACTCCATTCGTTTCAAATAATTGATTTGTATTGACTTGACACTCCGTTAAAAAAAATTATTAAGAATTTATTTTATCAAGTTAATGTTATTAATTATATTTTTAAAAATATAAATTTAAGTGTGTGTATATATATATATATATATATTATGTAGTTATTTAATAATAAAAATAGTATTAAAAGAATATAATAATATTTTTTTATTTCATAAAAAGAATAATTAAATTAAAATAAATATGTATAAAAAGTGAGCTAACTATTTTGAAATGAATAAAGTGAGCTAACCATGTATAAAATCATTTTCCTTCCCCAACTTTGTCTTAAAAGTCAAACTCCCCTCTTAACTTTAAATAATAATTGAGGGAGAGTATGCTTATTATTCAATGTTGAGGAGAAATTTGATTTTTTAATCAAAGTTGGGGGTGAAAATAATTTTTACTCTATTATAAAATAATTTAAAAAATAAGTAATTAATACTAAAAATAATTCTATTTTGATTTATTAAAAATAGCAAGTAAAAATAAATAAAGAAAAGAGTACAATGTGATGGAATGATTGATGTTCTTCCAATGTCAATCAAAAGTTTTGCCCTGAGACTTTTAGAATGAAAAAATCTCATTAGGGGCGCTTCTTTTATAAATCAATCTGTAATATGTAGTTTGAATTTAATCGCTGATAAAAAAAAGAATTGTTTGAATGATAAATATATTTTACTTTTAATATTAAATCATGAGTTTGAATTGTAAAAAAAAAACAAAAAAAATGGAATTCTTAGAAAATAAATTAATCAAACTTAAATATTTAACGCTAGGTCAATATAAAATTTGACAATTCATGAAAAAATTTTCATAAAACTCTCAATTTATTTTATTTGAAGATGAAGCACAATTATTAATTAGTCAAAATTAGGAATTCGAATGGATTTGAAGCTAAATTTGCCCTATCAACTGCAATTTTTGTACTGCAATAACAGATTAATTATTATATTTATCAGGTTGTCTATTAATGATAGTACTAAATTATGAAAAATTACTGTAATTATTTCATTAAAAATAGACATATATTATTTATAATATTAAACACATGCAATACTTTGTTGATAAAGATAGAAAGACGTCGAAACTTTCATTTCCAGAATTTTCTCAAGTGGAAAAGAGGTTTCTTTTGGAGATTTTTAGGTTTAGATATTTTAAATTTATTGTCGGTTCAAACGTACTTTTTTATTTGAAGTTTTTATTTGATATCCGATATTTATATTTGAGTTAGATTATATTTGAGTTTGTTCATTATCTGACCCACTTTTACAGGTGATGTTTTCAACAATATTTTTTTTTTCATTTTTAAGTCTTGAATTTGAAATCTCCAATTAAAAAATCTCAATTATTTCATCACAGTTCTTAAATTGGTTTATACTAATTGTTTTCTTATTGAATGTTCGATATTAATATTAAAACTCGATTAAATTTAAATTTGTTGGATGCATGCATCACTTTTAAAGGTGATGCTTCTATTAAATTTTTTATTTTTTTTTTTAAATCTCGAACTTGAATCCTCTTATTAAATAAAGGATACTTTCTTCATTCACTTTTATTTTTTTATTAAAGGATACTTCCTTTATTCACTTTTACTTGTTACTGTTTCAATTTTTGTGGTCAATTAATATGAATTCTAATTAATATTTTAAAATGTATAATTTAATATTATAAATTTAAAAATTAAATAATAAAAAATAATATAAAAATATTATAAATTATAATTCTTCTTATATTAATATAATTAAAAATATATTTTATAATGTAAGTCATAATTTATATAAATTGACTTTAAAAAGTAAAATAATGAAAAATAAAAATAAACGAGGGACTATCAACTATTTCATCACAACCATTATCTTGGTTCATATCAACTTACTAGAAACTTCGGTGCATTTAGTACCTTATTTTCCACTTAATTAAAAAAGAAGACTTTTTGTCAACATCTATATTCTGGAATTTTCTTTTTGTTATTATTATTAAATGAGAGAAAACTTTCAAACATACAGCTTTTTGTTATTATTATTAAATGTCGTTTTTTCAAAGAAAAAAAATACAGCTTCCACCAGCAAATGTTTATCTCCAAAAGGGGAAAAAATTAATTAGATAAACTAAGAATTCAAGAAAAAAAAATCAATTTTATTAACCATTTGTGTTGTTTCAATTTTGATCTTCGATTAAATCATAAACAGGCTAATTGGTAGTTGACTAAATTATTTTTATTAATATTCTGGATTAGCTAATAATAAATACAAAATGCCTATTAAACTTTATATTGTTTCAATTTTTTTTTTTTTGGAGGGGGGGGGGAGGTTCCAATAGTATATAAAAGCATCATTCTAGAATAATAATAATAATAATAATTCAACAAATTCTTATTAGTTTTATAAGTGATCTAGGAAGAGTAAATTGTAGGCTAATCTTATATCTATCTTTATAAGATAAAAAGATTGTTTTGATCAAACTTTGACTCATAAATATAATAACAAAATGAAATCACACGAAATATCTAAAATTACAATAAAATAATTTTTTTAAAAAAAAAAGACAAAGGAGGAGTTAGAGTAACAGTCCATCTCTATCAAACTTTAAAAAATAAAAGGAACTATTAAAAATGTAGAAGTAATAATTATAAAAAACTAAATAAAGACATAAATGGACAAGGAAGTAGTCAGAAAGACAATTTCTCTCAAAAGTTTTTATTTTAAAAAAAGAATTTAAAATAATTAAGTTAATATACTTACTTCTTACTTTAATTTCATATTTGTGGTCGATATTTTTCCTAAGAAGTTAAATATAAATTAAATAAAACAGCTTTATTCCCTCGTAAAAAATATATGAATATAAGAAGAAGAATTTAGGAGTGGAATAGGAACAAGATACGTGTTCTTCTTCTAAGAAAAAACGTGGTAAATTAAATTGCAATATACAATTGATTATATTAATTCATAACCTATTCCGTTATATATTAGTTGTCATATTTCACTTTTTAAAAGTTAATTTAATTAATGTTTGAATTTAAATTAATTAATTTTAATATTTTAAAATTATAATTTAAAAATTAATATGAAAATCACTATAACAACAATATTTGTAGTCCATGTAGTTCCATAAGGAAGTCTGAATATATAAAAAATAATTGTATATTATAATTTATTTTCATATCATATAATGAAAATACACACATATATATATACATCAAAATATTTATTAAACTTGTACTCCCTCCTTTTCAAAATAAGTGAATTGTTGGAATATTTATTGGTGTTTCAAAATAAGTGAATCATTAAATTTTTTTGCAAATTTACTTTTATGATTTGACAACTAATTAACTTTTAAAAAGGTATTAGAAGATCAACTTTTTCTTTTTTTTTTTTTGGATAAAAATCAAAAGTTGTGTTAAATTTATGTTTTTAATATTTTTTCCTTAATCTTTGTGTTAAAATCTAATAATTCATTTATTATGAAACGAAAGAAATATAATTTAACCCTCCTAAAATGAAACCATGATAAGTATTTCGAAAGAGAGAAATTATTTATAGAGTCAGACAAATAATTGCCACCACAATTTCTCTACACGCAAAACACGTTTACTGATTTATTAAAAAACAAAGAGAAAAAAAGAGAGGAGAAGTTGGGTTGCAGCATTTTTATTTTTTTTTATATATAGTAAAATAAGATTATTTATCTCATTTCTCAGTATGTTGATCCCATTTATTATGAGCTTTGACCTGCAGTTACTTAATTCATATTACAATAATACAAATTTATTTAATCAATTATATATATATTAAGTCAGTAAATATTATTGTATATGATGCTTATATATATATTTTCTAATAAAATCATGGTTAATGATACTGTATCTATTTTCATTTTAGTTTAATTTTTAAGACTTTTATATATTAAGGCGTAAAAGTGGAATTTTTCTTCATTAACTCCTAGAAGGAAAATCGGTATTTACAAAATTGATTTGGCCATCAATATCTACAAACACTTACCGTTGGTACTTAAAATATTTCTAATAAAATATTAAAAATCTTATTGAACATGCTTAGTGATTTCTACACATAAATTTTCAATCAATTGAAATAGTGAAATATTCTAAAATCACTTGATGAATTATATTAATAATTATTGTTGTTGGGATGCTGAAATTATAAAATATCAAAATTGCTAACCTAAAGTCAAATTAAACTTTAGGAAATATACTAGTACTCCATTTTCTCTTTTGAAAGCTGTAAAGTTGTAGTTAGGTGAAGTGTCTTATTAGTTTACATAATACTTGTCTAGTTTTAAAAAATAATAAATAATTTATTTATTTCTACTCGTTTTAATCTTATCATTAAATATAATATTTTTTATTTAATTAATTTTTTAAAGTATTTAATTTATTTTGTTCAAGAAGTAATATGGTAAAATTACCCTATGCTAAGTTAATAGTAATGAACAACTATTGATGAATGAAGAGAATATTAATTAAAAAAGGACCTTAGATTACTTGATAAATAATGACCTAGATCTAGAATCATTAATTATAAAGTGAAGGCTTGATTAATGGAGAAGTAGTTAATCCCAAATCTCTCTAAAATGTAGAAGTATTAGGTAAAAAAAAAGAAACTGAAAACATAAACGAAGGAAGTTGTCATAAACGAAGCCAGACTTTATAAGAGTTGAGTAAATTATTTAAGAGTTTATGGGTTAAAAGTGATAAATAAGATTGATCTAACAATTATCAGGTCGAGTATACTATTAAAGATTATTATTTGAAGTTCAGGATCTAATTAGCATTTGGTTAAAAGAGAAAAACTAAAGGTTAGAAAGAACATATTATAATATTGTGAAGTCAGATTACTTTTCTGAATCCTGCTTCTTTGGATTGTAATTGTTAGCTACCGTTATCTATAATTCAAATTTCAAAAGAATTATAAAAAATACCAAGCATTTCTTAATAAAATTATATTAAATATAAATACACCATATAACTATGCATGCAATAACAACAAACCCAGTGTATTTCCACAAAGTAAGGTCTGGGAAACGTAAAATATACGAAGTCCATACCGCTACCTTCGAAGAAATAGAGAGTCCATATAACTGTGCATACATGTTTACAAATTTCTTTTATGTGAATTTAAATAGTTGTAGCTATGATATAATAATTACAATTTCAAATCTCAAATTTGGTTCTTGTTTAATTTGGATATCTTGGTTCTTCTTTTTTATTTTTGTTGGGAGGCAAGGCACAGTCAGAAGTGCACGGCAGGGTAACAACAAAAAATATCCAAGTTTAAATTTTTCCTTTCAATTTGAACCAAAATGAGACAAACAAAACCAAGAAAAACAAAGATAATAGCAACAAATAAATCGACACAAAAATGGTAAGACTAGAATAATGAGACACAAAATTTACGTGGAAAGTCCTTTGGTGTGAAGAGTAAAAAATTACGTGACCAAAACCTCCACTATAATCACCAAGAGTTACAATATTGTCCTCCAAAATGGCCATCAAACAAGTGTCAAACAACGAGCAACAACACAACAAGATAGCACCAAAACTAGAGAATCAAAAGGAGCACAAACACCAAAATTTAGCTACTGTCCGGAAATAAAAAACAGGAGCTACAGGCCACCAAATCCAACTCCGTCAATTCTTAATCAAAGATTGAGATGAGAGGAACAAGCTGTCTAAAAATTAGCTCAATCGAAGAATAAACAAAGCAGAAATCACAATTTGAAGTTGACAGTTGTGACTGAAATTTTAGGTGCAAAAATCTGCTTTGTTTTTTCACTGTGGCTGCTGAAACTCTCTTTTGTGGATAGTGTAATAAGACCTCTCTGTCTCTCTGTCTCTGTCTCTCTCTCTCTATATAGTAATGGGCCTATGAGCAAAAGTGGATTGGTCCATATTGGGTTTTATTTATCCATATAGGAAGAGACAAAAACCCATATTCTAATAATTCTCCCCCCCCTCCCCCGACTATGTGGAGGAGACCGCCATTCCAACGATCATGCAACAATCTTTAAACTTCCCTCTTGAAAAAGCTTTAGTCATCATGTCAGAACCATTATCATACGTATGAATCTTCTCAAGTTCAAGCAATTTAGAATCCAACACATCTCGGATCCAATGGTATCTCACATCAATATGTTTAGACCGACCATAAAATGTAGAATTTTTGCCAAGATGTATAGCACTTTGACTGTCGCAATAAAGAACATACCTCTTTTGAGCAATACTAAGTTCCCCCAAGAATTTCTTCATCCAAAGCAATTCTTTACAAGCTTCAACAACAACAATAAACTCAACTTCTGTAGTAGATAGAGCAACACATTTTTGCAACCTAGATTGCCAAGACACAACCCTCCTGGAAAAGTAACCAAATATCTTGAAGTAAACTTGTGAGTATCAACATCACCAGCCATATCTGAATCAGTATAACCACAAATAATAGACTTCTCTGTACCAAAACACAAACTCAGATTAGAAGTGCCACAAAGATATCTCATAATCCACTTCACAACATTTCAATGTTCTCTTTCCAGATCAGAAAGAAAACGGCTAACAATACCAACAACATGAGCAATACCTGGTCTTATACAAATAATTGCATACATCAAACTACCAATGAATGAAGTATAAGGAACCTTTCCATATCTTCTTTCTCATCATCATTGGAAAGACACTGCTTCGTACTCAATTTGAAGTGCATAGCTAAAGGTATACTGATAACCTTAGCCTTGTCCATTTTGAATCTTCGAAGTACTTTCTGAAACGTCTTTTGTGATAACCACAACTTCTTGGTCTATCTATCACCGATAATCTGCATGTCAAGAATCTTCATTGCTGGTCCTAAGTCTTTCATAGAAAAAGACTTACTCAACTCTTGCTTCAACTTTTGAATCCTGCAAGCGTTATGACCAACAACAAACATGTCATCAACATAAAGCAACACAATAATAAAGTCACCATCAGAGAATTTTTGCACAAAAACACAATGGTCTGAAGTAGTCTTCTTGAAGTCTTGCTGACTCATAAGGGAACCAAACTTCTTGTACCATTGTCTAAGAGCTTGTTTCAAACCATACAAGCTCTTCTTCAATTTGCAAATATAATTCTCTTTTTTCTTGACTTCAAAACCTTCAGGTTGCTTGATATAAATTTCTTCATCTAAGTCACCAGGAAGAAAAGCAGTTTTAACATTCATTTGTTCAACCTGTAAATCTAGACTCGCAGCTAAGTCTAGAACTACATGAATGGATGACATCTTCACAATTGAAGAAAATATCTCATAAAAATCAACTATTTTTTCTGGTAAAATCCTTTTACAACCGATCTAGTCTTGTACTGTGGAACTGGGTTACCATCTTCATGTTTCACCTGAAAAATCCACCCTTTTTTCAATGCTTATCTGTCTTTAGGCAGCTTAATCAAATCAAAGGTATGATTATCATGAAAAGATTTAATTTCATCTTCTATAAAATCAAATCACTTTTCTTTTTCTTCACTTTCCATGGCTTTATCAAGACTCTCAGGTTCTTTCCCATCAGTCAAGAGTCCATAATTACTGGGAGAGTAGCGAGATGAAAGTATTCTCTCTCTAGTAGATCATCTAAGAGAACTCTTTGGAGCATCAACAACTAATTTCTGATCAACCACATCAACTTGCACTGGAGCATCAACAACATCATGCTGGTCATTCTGGACAGGATCATCATCTTCATTATCAACTTTATTTTCATCATTATGAAGATTTTCTTCAGGAGCAATAGTCAAAGGAACTGGATCAACATCAACCAGGCTCTCACTACTCTGAGAATCAACCTTCTCAGCTTTATCAAAATCTTCAATTATTTGGTCTTCAAAGAACACAATATCACGGCTTCTAACAAGTTTTTCTCAACTGAATCATAGAAACGATAGCCAAATGCATCTTGACCATAACCAATGAAGATACACTGTCTAGTTTTAACATCCAACTTTGACCTCTCATCTTTAGGAACATGCACAAAAGATTTACACCCAAAGATTCTAAGATTATCATAAGAAACATTCTTACCAGAACAAACTCTGTCAGGGACATCACCATCTAAAGCAACAATAGAAGATAAATTGATAACATAAGCAGTAGTATTAAGTGCTTCTGCCCAAAAGAAATCTGGCAGTTTAGCATCTGAAAGCATATATCTAACTCTTTCAACTAGAGTTTTGTTCATCCTCTCTGCTATATCATGCAACTGAGGAGTTTTTTTAGGAGTTTTCTAATGTCGAATACCTTGCTCTCTACAATATCTATCAAAAGGACCAATATACTCACCACCATTATCTGAGTGGATGCATTTTAATTTCTTCCCTATCTGCCTCTCAATCAAAGCCCGAAAACCCTTAAACACATCAAGTACTTAATCTTTGGTCTTCAAAAAAAATACTCAGAGTTTGCGAGAATTATCATCAATAAATAAAAGTCACAAAATAAAGTGCACCACCATGAGACCTTACTTTAAAAGGACCATACAAATCATAATGTACCAACTCAAACAAATCAAGCTTTCTTGAAGACAGATGACTCTGAAAAGAAACTCTTTTCTATTTATCGGCTAAACAATGAACACACTTCTTCAACTTTGCTTGTTTCACTCTAGAAAATAAATTTTTCTTAGCCAAACTATCAACCCCCTTCTCACTCATATGACTCAACCTTCTATGCCAAACTTTGATGAAATATCATTCTCCACTAAGTTTATAAAGCCTCTAGAAGTAGAGCCCTGAAATATGTACAAGTTAGACAACTTGTCACCTTGAGCCACAATCATCGAACCTCTAGTAAGCTTCCACTGTCCAACACCAAGGGCGTTAACATAACCCTTATCATCAAGGTTCCCTACAAAAATCAAATTCAGGCGAACATCTGAAGCATGCTTGATATTATTGAGAACCAGTTTGGAATCATTGTTACTTTCCAAACAAAAAGTGCCAATGACAAGTACTTTAACTTCATCATTATTTCTCATTTTCAACATTCCAAAATTACCTGGAGTATAAGAAGAAAATAATTCTTTCTTTGGCGTAACATGAGAAGTAGCACCAGAATCCACAAATCAGCTAAACTCATCACGAACAAGATTAGTGACATTCTCATCAAAAGCAACAAGAAGATCATCATTAGCAACAACTGCAACACGATTTTCATTATCGCTTTCGTTCTTTTACCGTCTCATATCTCTCTTATGCTTGTAACAATATTTCATGGTATGCCCCTTTTTGTTGCAATAGTCACATGTAATATTCTTGAATTTGGACCTCGATTTACTTATACTTTTATCTCTATCATTCAAACCTCTAGACTTGTTTCTTCCCCTCTCTTCAGTAACCAAAACATCAGAGTGTAAAGATGAAGAAGATGAGGCCTGAGATCTTCTTTTCATCTCTTCATTCAAGACATCACTCTTAACATATTCCATAGTTACAACACCACTCGGAACAGAATTAATCAAAGAAATTCAAAGAGTTTTTCAAGAGTCTGGCAGACTATTAAGAAGCCAAAGTCCCTGAATTTCTTCATCGAACTCTACACTCATTTCAGACAACTGGTCAAGGACACCCTGTAAATCATTTATATGATCAGAAATAGGATTGCCCTCTTTATACCTGATATTCATCAATTGCTTAAGCATGAACAACTTGTTATTGTCAGTCTTCGAAGCATAAAGTGTCTCGAGTTTGTCCCACAAACTTTTGGCATATGTCTCATTCACAATATGGTTTCTAAAATTTCTTCAATTCATTGTCTGATATAGCCACAAACCTGTAGGTGCTCAAATTCTCAATCCCCATCTGTCATGGATTGAGGTTTAGTATATACAAATACAGATAGATGCATTTTCTTGACAAATAAAAGATCTTTCATCTTGCCTTTTTAAGTATGATAATTACTATCATTCAAACACACCATTTTGCTCATATTTGCCTGTATCAGTCAAATCGACAATCAATAACAACCAATGCTCTAATACAACTTTGTTGGGAAAAGTAAGGACACAGTAAAAAATGCATGACAGGGTAGCAGTAGAAAATACCCAAGTCCAAATTTCCCCTTTCAATTTGAATCAAGAGGAGACAAGAAAACCCAAGCAAAATAAAGATAATAGTAGCAAATAAATCAAGCACACAAAAATGATAAGACAAGAATAATGAGACACAAAATTTACGTGAAAAACCCTTCGGTGTGAAGAGTAAAAAATTACGGGACCAAAAACTCCACTATAATCACCAAGAGTTATAATATTGTTCTCCAAAATGGTCACCAAACAAGTGCCAAACAACAAGCAACAACACAACAAGATAGCATCAAAACTAGAGAATAAAAAGGAGCACAAATATCAAAATGCAGCTACTGTTCGGGAATGAAAACAAGAGCTACAGGCCACCTAATTCAACTCTGTCAGTTCCTAATCAAAGAGTGAGATGAGAGGAACAAGTTGTCCAAAAATCAGCTCAATAGGACAAGAAACGAAGCGGAAATCGCAATTTAAAGTTGACAGCTGTGATTGAAATTTAGGTGCGAAAATCTATTTTGTTTTCCCTCTATGACTGCTGGAACTCTGTTTTGTGGATGTTGCAATAAGACCTAAAAGATTTATATATATATATATATATATATATATATATATGCCTCATAATAATGAGCCTATAAACAAAAATTTTAGTCCATATTAAACTTTTTTTATCAACACAGAAAAGAACAAAGACCAATGTTACAAACAATTTTTCACATTCATCAACTCCCCCAAAAGTGAATTACGAAAAAGTACAAAAATAAATAATTGTAGTACATCAAGTTGCACTATGAAATTGTCTTTAAAATAATAAATTTTGGACCATATCTTTGCTACATGGTAAACACGTGTATTTTTATTGAAATAAACAATGTCTGTGATGCGACTAGTCGAATCCGCTGTGAAATTATCAGTCGTGATTTTAAAAAACAGTTATCATAAATTATTTATTATTTTAAACTTTCTAGTAGGCTTGTGAAAAAATTGAACCGACTGATAAATCGAATCGATAAAAATGTTATCGGATTATTGATATTGGGTTATCGGGTTAATGATTTTTTATTGATTTTATAAAAAAAATTATTGGGTAAACAATTCGATATCGATTTTAACTTATTGGGTTATCGGTTAAACTGATAACCTAATAAGGATACACTAAGGTATTGTTTTATCCCTATTTATGTTATATATTTAAATATCTCTCTCTCTATCTATCTATCTCTCTCTTTATATATAAAGAGAGATAGATAGATAGATGTGTGTATGTATATAGATTATATGCACTATTAATTCATAATTCAGTGATTCACAAAATATTAATCTATTCAGAGCAATAAAGACACAATATAAAATTCAGCTATTATTGTAATAAAAAACTTGAAGCATTTGTAGCTTCCAACAATTAGGATTCAATTTTTTTCCAAACTAACATTCAGTTCAAGTTTGAAGATTCTTGTAAACTAAAATACATTGCATAGGTTTTGGTGGTAATTAAGATTTCATTTTTTTATGTTAGTTGTTACTATTTCTATTTTATAAGTATTTTCTTATTGGTTAAACCGAAAATCGAACCGTTAAGGATAAAAAATCGATAAACCAAAACCGATAAGAAAATATCTTATTGGTTGGTTATTGGTTTTACATATTTAAAAATCGAAAACCGATAAACCGAACCAATAATACATAAAATCGAACCGAACCTACCGATACACACCCCTACTTTTCAGATAAGTAAATTATTTTTTTATTTGTCTTGATTAATAATTATTCTTAAAAATAATAAACATTTTAATTATTGAATGATGACACATAAATAAAATAAACATTGGATCAAAATAGATTATATCTTAGACATAAAGAAAGATAAGATTGTTACGGTCGCTCCTAATTCATTAATATTTTTTTAAGAGATGTGTACAAGAGAGTTACAACATATAACTTGAGTTGGAAAAAATATAATATGATTTGTAGGGTGAAAATTATTTCCCCCTTAATTTTACTTTAAAAATCAAATTTCTTACTTAACTTTAAATAATAAGTATTCTCTTCCTTTTTTTCCCTATTTGTCTTTTTTAAATACCTATTGTACCCTTACACTATTAATCTTTATTTTTCTTTACCTCTTTAAACTTATTATATTTTTTATTTTTAATATATATAGTAAATTTTTGTAAATAAAAAGAAAATTATTTTCTAGACAAAAGACGTGAGAAATATATATTAAGTATATAAGTTGGTGATGTTCTAACTGAAATAAATGATCATGATATGAAAATTTATTTATTAATAATAATTAAAACAGTAATATCTATTTATACTAGTGAAAATAACAAATAAAAATAATTTCATAAATATATTTCAATGCATGTAATATATAACATATAACAAAAATAGAGATATATTTTATACTAAATTAATTCAAAAGTTTACTTATATTATAAATATATACTCCCTCTCTTCACTTTTACTTGTCATTATTTCACTTTTTGAGGTCAACCTGCATGAAATTTGACCAACATTTTAAGATGTGTAATTTAATATTTAAATTTAAAATTTAGATGATCAGAAAATATATGAAAATTGCTCTAAGTTGCAATCGTTCATCATATTAATAAAATGAAAAAATATATCTTAAAATATTTGTCAAAATTTATGCAGGTTGACCTGAAAAAATGAAAAGTGACAAGTAAAAAAGAACCTAGGGAGTATATCGAAACTTATGTGCATATATATCTACACACGCACACACTTAATGCATGTAAAATAAGAGATAAGGGATAAGGTACCCCTAAACTATATATGAATTTGATATGACACACTTAAACTTTAAGGGAGACCTATTACCACCTAAACTCATTTTTGTTGATCTGGCCGCCAAGTATTAGAATATTTTTGTACTTCTTTTGGGGGAGACGAAAAATACTTGTGCGTTATCTCAATAAAATAACAATCATGAAAAATAACGTTAGCTTTTGTGACAAGTTCATTAAAAAAGTTATACTAAAAAATTTAAATAAAAATATATAAATACTTGACTAAAATAAATAATGTATACTATAAGAAGATATTGCTAATGACAAGGTTAAAATAGATATTGTCAAGATAAAAGGGGGGAAAATGCTTATTATTCAAAGTAGAGGGGGGAATTCGATTTTTAAATTAAACTTGAGGGGGGAAATAATTTTCACCCATGATTTGTATGAATTTTGCGAACTATTAATATATAAGATTACCTAAAAGATCAGAATTTGAATTTTCAAAATTCAATATAGGATCTTTCTATTTTCAAAAATCAAAACGCACAATTTCAAATAATTTAGATACAAATTTGACCATATTTCACTTAATATACATAACTTGTATGAATTTTAAAATCGACGACGAAACGTGATATAAAATAATAGCAATTTATTTATATATCAAAATTAACTTGATTTATACCTCATACCAAACAAACAATTTGCCTATATTAGAAGTGATGATAATTTCATTGAGAAATCGAAATTCAAATGGTCAGTGTGACATAGAAATATGTATGATTTAACATATGATTACCTCCATTTTGTGTGGAGAATTATTGGGCCACGAATAGGGAAAGTGATATCTTTTTGGACATTTTTCTTGGTGTGATATGAAAGAGACATCATATTTTATTTATTTGTATCTTGATAAATTACTTAAACTAGCACTTTTGGTTAAGATGCTACTCATTATAACGATACTTTAAAAAGATTATATAACATCATAAGATTATGTTCATACATATGTAATTTACCATATATAGTACATTCAGGGGAGTCTTAGAGCAACCGTTATCGTTGCTGTTATGTGATCAGGAGGTTATTAATTCAAATCCTAGAAACAACCTTTCGTAGAAATATAGGATAAAACTGTCTAATATATTCTTGTGGTAGGGACCTTTTCCGAATTTCGCACATACCGAAAGTTTTAATACATCAGACCGAACTTTATGTATGTACATCCAACTTATGTTTTGAATATATATACACATATAGTTATAATTCAATATCTTCTTTGCAAGATTTTCAATTAGGAGGAAACCTTATTTGATATGTGAACAAATACACTGTATTTTACTAGATTTTGAAATCAAAATATTGTTGCATTTTGAAATATAGCAAATATCTTGCTATTTTTAACAAAAATAGGCTCTAATAATACTATTTATGAAATTTTTCCTATTATTTTTTTTCTGTGATGATGTAAGAGAATGAAATTAGATTTCACCTTTTTTGGTGCTTTTTGGAAAGGTTAAAAAAAGAGATGAGAAGATGGTGAAGCATTATTAATTAATTAAGGCAAAAAAAAAAAAAGTGAAACACTATTAAAAATATTTTACTACTAATTAAAAGACATTTTTTCTTTCTAAAAAGGATACCTACTACCTAGTCTAGCTATTGGTGGGTATAAACAAACGAGTCACTTTCAATTAGAGCCTCCATTAGTTGATTGCTCTTTTGGTAAGTGTTTCCATTTGCAAACTTTGCAATTGATGTTTAATTATAGTGTAAACAACATAAATCCCTTCCTTAAAAGAAATTGATGTGCATAATATTTTTTATGCTATTTCTTTCTCCCGATTTTGAAAAATACATATACATGTCATTAAGCCTATCAAACAGGCCGGGTTGACCCATCCCAACCCGACCCATTTAATGATACCGGCCTGGTTTGACCCAGCCCGGTAAGCCCAAGGACTTTAGGGTATCGGGTCCGTGCCGTTTTTTTTGTTTTGGGCCCGGTTAACCTGGTTCGGACCCAACTCGGTTGGGGCCTGCGATTAATCGGCCCGACTTAATTTTTTTTTGAATTTTGAGCCAAACTAGCCGTTGGCCCAACGGCTATATAGCCATTTTTGGGTCCAAACGGTTAGTTTGAGCCCATTAATTATTATTTTTTTAGTTTTAAAATTATTTGTTAATCCCAAATTTTTTTCTATAAATACCCTACACCTTCAAATCATTTTTCATACAATTTTTAATTCTCTCAAATCTCAATTCTCAAATATTCTATAAATTTAATTTCCTAAAGTGCTCACTTTAATTTTTTAATTTTGCGATTACAAAGTATGAGTAGAAGTTTCTAAAGTCGCAACCTTCGGATACTTCCAAAATTTGAAATTGTCGTTCCATCTCTTACGTTTAATTTTTATTTAGTATATTAATTGTTGAATATTTAATTTTATTATATTTGTGTATTTTAAATTTTTTTAGGTTAATTTATATTATGGATAAATTAAGAAACCTCGCTACTAAAGGTGTTAAAATTTTTTGTCCCGGAAGCGGTATGGTAGTAAAAAGCGAATTACTAGCGATGGAGGTAGTTCAAGTAGTAGATATACCCGTGTCCCTCCGACACTGCTTACTCAATCTTTTGAGGAAGAAGTAGGTGTACCTTTAGGTGTATGTGCTCACGATATGGATTATGTAGAAGCTCGGAAAAATTATGGTATAGAAAAAGAAAATGAAGTAGATGCGGTTAATTTAGACGAAGATGATGAAAATATTGGTGAAACACCCACAGTAGGAAATGCTAACGTTAGATCTGAATCGGTTAATCTCCCTTTCCGTCCTCCCCGTGCCCCAAGAGCTTGTAAAACAACTAGTATTGCATGACAATTTTTTGAACGTATATCAGATACTGAGGTGCAATGCAATATTTGTCAACAAATATATAACCATAAAAGTGGAGGCAAGCAAGGGGTAGGGGTACGTTAATGAGACATATAGGTGATGCTCACGAAAGAGAGTTAAATATTACATGAGGTGGTGGGGATGTTGGTGGGACAACGCAAATTAGAATGGACCCAACAACCAGTTAGGTAACGAAGAAGTATAATAAATTGAGGGACCGGGAAGAAATAGCTAAAATGGGTTGTTTGCCTTTTAGTTTTCCTTCTTCTAATGCTTTTATTCATTATATTCAAGCAATTTATAATCCTATGTTTAATGGTGTTTCTAGAAGTACTTGTCGATCTGATATTTTTAGACTTCATTCACAATATTATTTTTATTTATCAACATTGTTAAAAAATATTCAATGTAGATTGTCTCTAACTTCTGATCTTGGTCGTGTTGTAAATAAAAATGATTATTTAACAATTACTTGTCATTGGATAGATAGTAATTTTGTGATGCAAAAACATATTCTTGTTTTTTTATATGATGAAGATAGTAAACATACCGGAGATTTTGTTGTTGATTCTATTGTTAAAGTTGTCGGATTTTATGGTATTGAGAATAAAATCTTATGTATTGCTTTTGATAATGCTTCTAACAACAAGACTGCTATAAAAAAAATTAAAATCTAAGCTATCTCCGCCTTGCCTGAAGTTTTTTATATTAAATGTGTATGTCATATATATAATTTAATTGTAAAAGATGGTCTTGAGTTTTTTGACCTTTATATTGAAAAAATTTGTCTTGTTGTTGGTTTTATTCAAGGAAATAATCTAAAAAAAGAATTAGAGAATTTAAAGTTAAATGTCAAGAAAATGAACTTGCACCAATATTGATGCCTGAGGAAATTGATATTAGATGGAATTCTACGTATGATTTTTTTAAAAACTTGTTCTAAATATAGAGTTCCTATTACACTAGCTTTTAACCAACATTGTGGTTCATTTGCTGATTCTGCTGATTGCATGCTACATGATTCTGATTGTGTTGTAATTAATGATCTTGTTAAGATTTTAAATTTTTTTTATGTAGCTATGGTTGATTTTTTCGGTGCTTATTATCCTACTGTTTGTAACATTTTGGCATATAAAACCGATATTTCTGGTTTACTTAAAGAATATAAAAATAAAGAAAGGTTATAAAGAAGCTGTTGGTGCCATGTTTACTAAATTTTAAAAATATTTTTTTTTTGATTCCCC
This sequence comes from Capsicum annuum, assembly GCF_002878395.1. NCBI lineage: Eukaryota > Viridiplantae > Streptophyta > Magnoliopsida > Solanales > Solanaceae > Capsicum > Capsicum annuum. The sequence continues at coordinate 8,202,861 of NC_061117.1, forward strand.
CTATTTACTTGGTTGGTGCTATGCTAAATCCGTGCATGAAATATAATATTATGTGCCACTTTAGTACTATTATTTATGCTAACTTAGAAATAAATAGTAATAATGATTCTGAACAAGTACAGCCTGATTTGTGGACGGCTATGAGTGATGCGAATGAATACATAGAAAAATTATATAATCACTATGCTGATTTATTTGATTTAGCCGTACCTACAAATATCACTCCAACTGTCGCTCCTCATCCTCCCGAGGAGCCATCATCTTCTAAAAGGCCGGCACATAGTGGTTTTCCTGATTCCTTTTATGATTTACCTTGTTGGAACAGTGTTGATGACAGAGCTTATACATCAACTTATCGAGAAGAGCTTAAATATTATCTTTGATCGCTGCCAGAGGATCGCAGACGACGGATCAATGCGTTGGATTGGTGGAGGAGTAATGAAACACAATATCCTGTGCTTTCAAGATTAGTTAGAGATATCTTGAATGTTCCAATGTCAGCCGTTGCATCAGAGAGCGCCTTTAGTCAGGGACGACAACAACTTGGAGACAACCGACACTCATTGGAAAGCAATGCAATGAATGTTCTAGTTTTCCTCAGAGATTGGATTAGAGCGGAAAGAAGAAATCAAGGAATGGAACCGAAGCCGAACGACGAGCTGAAACTTGAAAAAATTATGTCTTCAAGGGAGAACTCACCAGAATCAAGTCCAATGCATGGTTTTGCCCCCGTTGACTTTGACTATCGTATGAAAGTTCCCGTTAATATTAACATGAATGAGTTGGAAAAAATGATGCATAATTTGTATATTTTTCATTCATGTAAATTATAAATTTTGGATCATTTCGCAATCAATAAAATTCAACATTCATTCACTTCTTAGTCCTTACTTTGTAATTTTTTTCATTTAATGATTTAAATTGAATTTCTATTTTAAATTAAAAACTTACTTCTAATATATTATTAATTTACTACCAAGTATTATTAATTTATTATATTAAGTAGCATATGTTTTGTATATTTGTGTATAAAATTTCTATAGATATGTATATTTAATGTATCCATGTGTATATGTTTTATAAATTGTATATATATTGTAGTGTGTGTGTGTGTGTGTGTGTGTGTATATATATTGTAGTATATGTTTTATTGAAAGTAATACATATATATTGAATGATGCGTATATGTGTGTATATATCTTCTGTAGACGTGTATATTTAAAAGTCGTGGGTAGGCTAGATGTCAATGTATTAGTGTCAATCTTTCAATTACAACACCAAATTTCACAAATGGGTTCTTTCGAACACCTCACAAGTGTGACAATTTTCCATATTTATTACCTCAAGTGACATCCTTATGTCTAAGAGATGTCATTAAATGAAATAAATCAAGTTATTGGTTGCATTTATTTCTCACCCATGTCTCCTCTTTCAAGAATGACATAGGTTCTAGGGTGGTTGGAGTTTGCAACCCCCAACTTTTAGTTAAATCATGAAATAAATGCAACACCCATCACAAATAACTAATTAGGAGAATAATTAGTTAAAATCCATGCACTACCACAACCTAAGCAAGCATAACCCCAAGATTTAGAATTAGCTACTCATAGAAAAAATGGGTAAGAATATACCAAAGTTATCATTAACTTCATCCATGAGAAATAGAGACAGTGTAGTTCCACACTTGGGATTTTAATAATTCTTCAATGTAAAATCACTAATATATATTTTTCATTCAAGCTTAGTACAAAAATCTCAAAAGATAAAAAGATAGATGCTAAGTTGAGAAGAGAGAAGCTAAAAAGCTAAGAGAGATGCTATATTTAAAAGATAGAGGCTTGGTCTTGAAAAATGAGCTACAACCGTATTTTTAAGCTCCACTCTACATTTGATGAAAATTACAAAAATGCGACCTTGTTCTTGATCTGCTTCAGTGGATCCAAAGCGGATGGAGAGCAGATAGAGAACAGATGGCTAGCAACTCCAAAGCAGATACGAAGTAGATGCAAAGCGGATGACTCTTTTCCTTCACCTTTGACTTCTTGGTGACTTGAATGACTTTCCATCTTCTCTTTTTACTTTCACCTACATGAATTAGCATTAAGTGAGAGAGTACATAAAATCAATGAAAAATCATGATAATTTAGGCTTAAAAGGTGCTAGCAAGTAGTTAAATTGAGGACTTATCAATCCCCCAAACTTAAACTATTGCTTATCCTCAAGCAACCAAGACTAATTCAATGAGATAGGGTATTTAACTCAAATTCACCTAGAAGAAAGCTATATTAAAGAAATAAGCTAATAAAGCTCTACAAACACTTTTCAAACATGTCATGGTAACAAGTAAACCAAAAATTTTCAATAAGCACATATTTATATAGCAAGGATGCAAGTTTGTATCAAATGAACTTTCCAAATCACAAAGCATCTTAAGATAAGACACAAAATCTTAAAAAAAAATTTGATCTTCACAATGCAACTTACTTCACCCATTTACCCAAATCGAGAGTAAGATTTTGCCCTCTACTCCAAAGTATCGATGCCGCTCACAAGCAAGAGTTATCTCCACACACATAAAAGACATTGAAATTTCTAAAGGAGCTCAATTAATAAAAGAATTCACACTCACTTTCGCAAAGAAATTCAAGTATAATGAGCAGAACCATAGGCTTGCCCTTCGTGTTTTTTTTGCCACTAATATAGACTTACCTAGTTTGGAATCACCAAGGTCTTGCGGGTTAAGATAAAGGTTTAAGGTATGGTAAGAAATATATATGGATCAAGTGACTAAAAGACCTCCTTTGATGCAATCGTTCAATCTTTTCTACCCCCAAAATTTCAAACTACCCATCTTATTCTTTTTCAAATCATTTCCCATATTTTCCTACTTTTTTGTTTAACATTTACTAAACAATTCAAAGCCACCATTTTATTTCTTTCACTTCTTTGACTTTTTCAAGAGATTTTCTACCTATAAGCCTTTCTTAGCCCCTCACTCCTTCATTTGTTTTTCTTTTAAGTTCTATGGGCTAGGCTATTCAACTTTATCATCAAGTGCATCTCTTGTCTTCTAAGAACGTGTGTTGACAACCTTACATACACCTTTTTTATCCTTTCTTTGATCATATTCTCCCAAATACATAACCCCCCAAACTTAGGCTTTTGCCTATAATCCATTATTTAGAATCATCCAACGCATCAAAGGAGGTTAAGTGTCAAAAGAGAGATTTTCAAAAGGGTTTAGGTGTTTTAGCATGATCATCATTACAATAAGAAAGAAAGATGGGCAAAAAGGTTCAAATAGGTTGAGTAGGGAACAATGTTAAGGTGGGAATTTGGCTATGTGACGGGTCAAAAAGGGCCTCGGGTCATCCTCCAAACCAAGCTGGCCTAGAATTTCTCTTTGAATATAGTCAGACCAAGTTCTAGACTACACATATGCACAAGAATTATTCCAAAAGCTCACCACTTATGGCATCGTACTTATAAAGCAAAAATTTAGTCTCTCAACCAATTTGAGCAATTTGAGCTTCATAAGTTACTCCAAGTCAACGACTCATCCTTGTAAAGAAAGAGCCAAAAATTGAGTTTAATGGTCTCACCCCCAAAAAAGTCAAGACATCCTTGATCTTGCAACTATATTTTCAATTTTTCTCAAAAATATTTCATTCCTTGACAATGACATTTTGGAAGTATTTTTGAATTTTTGCTTCTTCCTAGTTAACCAAAATGAGTAGATACTTCACCTAAGGATGTCGCCTCGTCATGCTCATGGGTGAATTATCACTTGGTTCGACGAAGAAATTAAACTAAAATAAAAATAAAAGATCAAAAGAAAGAGAAAATAAAAATTTGCTCCTTAGGAAAGAATCGAGTTTTGAAAAAAAAAACCCTTGGAGTTTGTTAGACACGTATATGCAAAAGGAGACAAGAGCAATGCGCACAATCGGATACCACATTTAAATTAAGCGCGTGACACAAATTCAAAAATAAAACGACAATATTTGACATCATTATCAAAATGCCCGACAACGGCTCATCCAAAGCAATGTCAATAATGATAATAAAATAAAACAATAAATAAAAAAATAAAACAACATAAACATCAAAGTAATAACATAAAGTATGTCCATATAATCTTTCCACAAAATGCCATAAAGTGAAACAGTAGGTATCGATCATCAAACAAATCATAAAAATGCCCCACCCCTCACTAAAGATATTGCATTGTCCCCAATGTGAAAGTAAAAGAGAGTAGAGGAGGGTAGAGACTCTCTGTGGTGCACTAGACGCTCGAATCCCTGTCGGTGAATGATCACACTATCTCAATAGGAACCTCGTCAGATTGGGATCCTCTTATCGAGTCTGCTATGAAGGGTGACTCATCATCATGTCGAGTGCTAGAACTAGCCCCAACCATCCGTGAATGCTTCTCATCCCTGGATAATTGCAAGGCGAGCTCAACCTGTCGGGCTTTAGGTAGTCTCTCTAAAAGACCAACTTCGGCCTTATCATCAATGTCCTCATGACCCTCTCCGACCAAATCATCAAATGGAATCACTGGGCCTAAAGTCTCCAGAGAAAAAGCAATCTCCACCTCATCAAGACCAAAGGAGGGCTGTCCGGAGTGAATCTTCGCCCGTAAACTATCAAGGTCTGCCGGCACAGATAACACTCCCTCATAATCTTCTCTTCCCTCAAGCATGGACACTCTCTGCTCTAAATTCTCTATGCGGGCACGAAGAGGTTCTATAGCAGCCTGAATAAACTGGGGAATGTCCGCCACCAATCGGGTAAGAGTAGCATTGTTTGCCAAAGTCATGGAAGTAACCTTGGCAAACGTCACCGTAGAAGACCGTGCTGATTATGTGGACCGAGATGGTGGTGCGGTTCTTGATGATGGAGAAACATCGGTGGAATCATGATGAGTCTCAGCATCAAGTGTAGAATCCGTAGGGATCTCCATTTCCTCTTAGCTCGGCAACCCTTCTGCACTCGATTCTACCAAAACCAAAGCTTTTCTCTTTATGCCTGTAGGGTTATCCTCATCCTTGCAATGTGTGATGTCAATGAATCTGGTGCATATAACCCCTCTGTCAATCTTAGAGAGTAGCGGGACTTTAAAATTAAGGCAAAACATAGATATGAGTGTCGAAAAGAGTAATAAAGTGCCCGGTTGCTTTGCCCAGACCTTCATTATCTCTGCTATCAACTCTTCCGGATTGATCTCAATTTTAGTCATGATACATCCGAAAATGATAGCCCTATCAACCCTAAAATTTTTGTCATTTCTTGAGGGGAATAGACGATTACCCATAAATCCAAACCAATGTTTGGCTTGAACTGAAAGATCTTTCCTCTTGGTTTGACTTTCACCATTACCCCATGGAGGAAGGCTATTAACAATCACCTTAGCAAGCCACAAAAACTTTGACGTCCGTCAAAAATCCTCTTTTTGCACTTCACCGCGGAATCTAAGTCACAAGCAAAATAGAGCACATTGATCTCTGAGGCCATGCAAGGAACTTTCACCCTTTAAACTAATACACTCTCGAGACACGGTTGTTTGGTAATTGATATTTTATATTTTTGTGCATTATGCAGAACAACGTAGGAAGCGTAGAATTCATGAACAATATCCGAGAAGTAGCATAGTGGGTGAATGGAAGGCGTCATATTCGTGAAGAGTTTCCATACCCATTCTTTAACCTCGATGATGATTTCGAGGAAATGGGTGTCAACTTCCTTCATGCTAAAGACCTTCTCGGGATGGAAGCCCCGAGTAGTTACCCAATCATCATATAACTCCTTCATACCATCCATACTAAATTGCATTTGATTGACCTCCTTTCTAACCTCCCATGTATGTTTAATGGTAGCTTGGACATTTGAGACTTTTTTTTGGTAATTAAAAATTTTCATTAATACCAAAGTGCATCCATTACATAACCAAGCAAAGAGCTGACCTTTTTCCTCTCAAAACATATGAAAAAGAAAAACAAGCTATACTCTAACTATTATATATTCAGTTTCTTTTCATGACACTAGCAGTACTTATGGAAAGTTGTTCAATTGTTGAAGTTGATTCTGCCAGTGAGCATTTTCCTTGCCAGTGGTGTGCATATGTAGTGCGATTTCCTTGCATAATTTATCTGCATTGTAGTGTCCAGCTTGAAACCTTATTTTATTTCTCTCTCTCTCCAGATATAGTCACCAGCATACCAAATACACAACTAATGATTGGTCATTTTCTTGTCTTTTTTTTACCCATACGTTCGCCCATAATACTTCCTCTTACCAACCTCTAATTGTCCTTTGGAGTTTCAACCATTGCAGTAATCTTTGCCATAGATTCTTGGTTACTGAGCATTCAAATAGTAAATGGTCCAAAGTTTCTGTGGTTGAGTCAGAAAATATACAACTTTGAGGCACATGAATGCCAAATTTCAGCAGTCTATCTATAGTTGCTAGTCTCCTCCTTATAGCCAGCCATAGGATAAATTTGTGTTGGGGGTGAAGTTGTTGTTGAAGAATTATTCTTTTCCATGGTATCTTTTGGTACTGAGGTAGCATCTTGATGTACAACTTCTTGATACTCAGCTTGCCTTCAATTATCGCAATTTGGAGTCTAGTCTTCAGGCCTCCCTGCAGAGTTGGACATTGCATAATATAATCCCTTGATGCTATGATTTTCCGGATGACCCATGTTATATTTGCTGGGATATTACATGTCTCTACTGTCTCACTCTTCAAATAATATTCTTGGATCTATTTAATCCAGAGGCAGTCTTTCTTCTCACTGATTGCCCATAATAGTTTTAATATTGTTGCCTTGTTCCACAATCTCACATTTTGTAAATTTAATCCTGCTGCTGCTGTAGGCATGCACAATTTGTCCTAAGTTACTAGAAACTTTCTAGATGTCTCTGTAGAACCTGTCCGCAAGAAATTTCTACTAATATCTTCTATCATTCTCAAAATCTTCTTGGGTAGAACAAAAATTTATGTCCAATAGGTTTGTATGCTGAAAACAATTGCCTTGAGCAACTGTAGCCTACCTGCATATGATAACAATTTAGCAGACCATCATTTGATTCTCTCTGTAATGTTCTCTACTAGGGGTTGACATTGGCTCACTATGAGTTTTTTTTGAAGAGAGAGGGACCCCCAGGTATTTGAATGGGATTTCTCCTTCCCTATATCCAAGTACCTGTAGAAGTTCATGCTTTATCTGAGATTTCACACCTACCATATACAAGGAGCTTTTCTCTGGGTTTCCCTGAAGGCCTGATGCTGCTAAGAATCTTGCAAATGCCTTTTGAAATAGGTGAATTGACTTTACTTCAGCCTTGCTGAACATTAGCAAATCATCCGCAAAACTGATGTGAACCACACCCATATTTTTACATCTGGGATGATGTTTGAACTCTGTATGTTGCTGCACAAGTTGGAATTCCCTATGGAGGTATTCCATTTCAATGACAAATAGGTAAGGGGACATAGGGTCCCCTTGCCTTATGCCCCCTTTTCCCTGAAATGGCTTTGACAAGCAACCATTGATTACAAGGGAATAGGAAACAGATGTCACATATTCCATGATCTATGCTATGAATTTTATTGGGAAGCCTAATTCAGCTAGCAACACCTTCATAAACCCCCACTCAATTGAGTCATAAGCCTTCCTAAGGTCCACTTTCATGACACATCTAGGTGGTAGTCCTTTCCTGGTATACCACTTAAAGATTTCATGGCTGAACAAGATGTTGTCTACTATGTTCCTACCTTCCATAAAAGCTGATTGAGAAGGGTTTATAATATGCTGGGCAATACCTTTGATTCTGCCTGTCAGTATTTTAGTGATAATTTTGTAGACTGTGGTGCAGCAAGCTATGGGTCTATAATCCCTCACATAAGATGGATTGGTTACTTTGGGGATTAAGGTCACAACTATACGACTGAAAGCTTTCAAAAGTTTTCCAGATTCAAAAAATTCGTTTACATTATCAATTACATCCTGTTTTATCATGGGCCAATTTTGTGTAAAAAATTCAGCTGGATAACCATCAATACTTGGGGATTTATTATGTGGCATGCTTTTTATGGCTGCATAGATTTCCTGCTCAGTAATAAGAGTGATTATCTTGCATTTCTGATCATGTGATAGGCAGGGTCCACTTCTGATAACTTCAATATTTGGACAGGGTAGTTCTGTTGCTGCTGAGCCCATGAGGTTTGAGAAAAATTTGGTGAATTTAGCTTCAACTTGCACTGGATCCTCTAACTTATTTCCCTGTTCATCATAGATACTAGTAATGGCATTCTTACTTGTCCGGATCTTTAGCTGCGCATGGAAGTACTTTGTGTTTGCATCCCCCCGTCTATCTAATTGACTCTAGCTTTCTGTTTGTAAACCAGCTCCTCAACTTCACTCCATTTCTTGAGTTTACTAAGCCAGATTCTTTCTTGCTCAATTAAATTGGGACATAGAGGCTTTCCAATGAGCATGCCTTATGTAATCTCAAGACCCTGTCTAGCCTGCTGGATTCTCTGACTGTAGGAAGCTAAATAGGTGTTCAAATTTCTTAAACTATTCTCCAATGCCTTTAGTTTATACCAAAGGTTGAACATTTTAGTACCTTGACATGGAGTGTTCCATGTATCTTCTAAAATCTTTCCAAAGTCGGGATGTTTCAACACTGTCATGTATAATTTGAAAGGTTTTGGACCTGTTCGTGGCTGAGAGCATATACTGATAACTATGGGGGAATGATCAAATATTTCAGGATTCGAAAACTCTGCCTCTACATGACTATAAGTAGATACCTAGTGAGAGTTGCCGAAAGCCCAATCTATTTTAGAATATACTGTACTACTGGGGTCCTTGCTATTGCAGAAGGTGAAATGACATCCTTTAGCTTTGAGCGTAGTAAGAGAGAGGGTAGTGAGACACTCTTGGAAGCTGTCAACTTCACTAGGTAACACAGGTGAGCCAATTCTATCTTCTGTTGTCAAAACATTATTGAAATCACCACTAAGCAGCCAAGGATTCTGGAGATCGGTTCTTTTCCCTTTGAGGAAGTAGGCTTTGCTTTGCTCTTATCCGGGGCATTACCCTTTCTAGCTTCTTGCGGAAAGTTCTTCCTTGAAGACATACCTATGATAAAGAAACAAAACAAAATAAAAACAAAAGAGAAAAGGAAAAACATGTTTTTGGATTTTTGTATGTTAAGAAAGAAAATTAAAGATAAGAAAAGAAAATATTTGTTTGATAGATGCAAGGCCCATGGGATGCATTGATTACAACACTTAATCATTTGGGTGCTAGATTATCTCACATTCTTCACATTTCACAAAACTAATTCATAGGATATCCAATACCTCCAATGGAAAAAAGAATGACCAATACCCTTAAGAATGATGTCATCCAATCTTTCATTGGGTAAGACAAGCATTCATGTCTCCCGATTAGGCATAGTGACCAACAAGAACCATGGATTCCATATTTCTCAACAAACTCTTTCAACTAATGACTACCGAATATTTTATTTTTAGGATCAATTGGACTCATAATGATGCATAAAAAAATGACCACATCATGCCCTAAGGAGAACACATTGATAATTACAAGCATACAAGACATTTCTCTCTTATTATTATTTCAACAAACACATGGTGGGCATGCTAGCTAAGGACTTGGAGAAGGAGAATAGTAGCACAAGAGAACAATCCCATCTCACCAAATCATCTCCAAACACATTCAAGATGCTCATATTATCATACTTGAGCCACCCCACCACACAAAATAAGCAAGAAAGGTTTGATGAACATTTTGTCAAACATATGATGCACTAGTTTCGTTCAAGAGAGTATCATTAGTCAAACAAGTGAAACAAGACATCAATGACAACATAAGGACTCCAACAAGTAACAATCATCCCAACTAACTCATACACACCAAACTCAAGTGACCAGTCATCATAAGGTATGAAGCACCATATCCATTTTTAAGAGAATTTAAAAGTGAAACTATGAAGGAGCATACCTTTCTTGAGTTAAGAGAGAGGAAAAGTGAAGCACAAGTCCAAAAGAGTTATCTCAATTGTTGGTAGCTCATTTTTTTTGTTAAAGAAAGGAAGAATGCTAAGTTGAGAGAAAAAACTCGTTTGAAAGGAACTGTGATGAAAAAAATATTTAAGATTGGACTATTTTGGCGCAACTTACGTGTTTTAAAAAGATTTTGGGCTGACCGGGTTGGGTCATCCCAACAAGATCCGACCAATTTTTAACAACTTAACAGCTTAAGTGCAACCTGCGTCTGAACTATTTTTAACCTGCGGCTGGATTACTTAAGCAGTTCCAGCGCATATCATGGCAGTGAGTACTAGCCTGGTTTGCGTCTAACATGCTTCTGGCTTGTGCTTGGATTACTGCAATAAGTTCATTGCAGGTCCAGGTAGTAACCTTCAGTGAAAACAACCACTCCTGTGCCCTTTTGCGCCTGGATTGCTTGAGCAGTTCTAGCATATCTCACGACAGAATACCACGGCCTTATCTGCATTCCAAGTGCGGCTTACTTGTGTCTGGACTGCTTGCGCTTGTCCAGCACAGGTTGAGGCAGAATAGTTGCTGCACCTTGGCTTAAAACTCGAACAATCTACATTTTGTTTTACTTGTACATGCGGCTAGCCTTCTCAAGTAGGTCCAACAAAGATTGTTATAGTTCAGTACATATTTTTTTGAACAAAATTTTTGGTTCGGGGCTCACTTTTGAGCCCCTGAAGATACTTCTAGCACCCCAATTTCGTAATATTACCCGCATCAATCAAAATTAATCTAAAATTAATATAAAAAACATAAGAAAGCATCAAAAATAAATCTTGGGTTGCCTCCCAAGAAGCGTCGTAGTTATAGTCGTGGCACGACATCACTCGATCATCATTTTGGATCTTTGAAGTGAAACGACTCAACCTTAGTCGCTCCAGGTACACCCACATGATAGTGTTTCAATCGTTGCCCATTCACCATAATTTTTTTCTTCTCGTGATCTTCCAACTCAATAGCTCTACTAGGATAAACATTTGAGATCACGAACGGGCCCGACCACTTTGATCTAAGTTTTTTTGCGAAGTATTTAAATCTTGAATTGAAGAGGAGGAAATAATCAACCACACGAAACTCTCTTTAATATCTTGGCGTTATGCCACCTTTTCATCTTCACTTTATACAACACGAAGCTCTCATATGCTTTTAATTGAAACTCTTCCAACTCATGAAGTTGATTCACTTTCAATTTTGAAGCGTCCTCCCAATCCAATTCAACTTCTTCAAAAGCCCATAAAGCCTTATGTTCTAACTCAACGTATAAGTGACTAGCCTTCCCAAATACTAATTGGTAGGGGGACATACCAATAAGAGTTTTATAGTCTGTCTATATGCCCAAAGAGCATCATCGAGTTGTCTCTCCCAATTTGTATGACCAACATTTATGGTTTTCTCAAGGATGGACTTGATTTCATGATTCGAAACTTCAACTTAGCCACTAGTTTGGGGATGATAAGGAGTAGCAACCTTATGCTTCACCCTATATTTATCAATCAAAGCACCAAAGACCCGATTACAAAAATGAGAGACACCATCACTAATAATTGCCCTTAGAGTCCTGAACCTTGTAAAGATGTACTTATTCAAGAAAAAAGTGACACTTTTGCCTTCGTTGTTTGGTAACGCAATGGCTTCCACCCACTTTGAGACATAATCGATAGCTACCAAGATATATTTATTACCATATGAGCTCACAAAGAGACCTATGAAGTCCATCCCCCTCACATCAAATAGTTCAACCTCGAGATTGGGCTTAAGAGATATCTCATGCTTCCTCAAAAGACCACCTTGCATTTGACATTGAGGACATGTTTTGACCAACTCATAAGAATCTCTATGAAGGTTAAGCCAATAGTATCCACTCTGAAGAACCTTAGCGGTCGTTTAGATCCCACCATGAGGACCACCGAACGGAGAAGAGTGACAAGCTTTAAGAATATCTCTCATTTCTGCCTCCATGACACACCGACATATCACACTATCCGCACACTCCCTAAATAAGAACGGTTCATCCCAAAAATAATTTTTCACATCAAATAGGAATGGCTTCTTTTGATAATGATTTAGCTCGTCAGGAACCATAGCACTCATAATATAGTTAGCATAATCCGCATACCAATGTGTAATGCTCTCCGAAAGTGAAATGACTAGCTTTTTGGGGAAGGTTCCATTAATATCAATCTCACCCAACTTCTCATGATTAGATTCAAGGTGGGAAAGGTGGTCGGCTACTTGATTCTCACGCCGCTTTCTATCTTTCACTTCAAAATCGAACTCTTGCAAGAGCGTTATCCACCTAATCAATTGAGGTTTTGCCTCTTTCTTAGACATGAAATATCTAACAGCGGCATGGTCTGTGTGCACAACCACTTTCGTGCCCAACAAATAGGCCCAAAACTATACGAAAGCATATAACACCACTAACAACTCTTGTTCCGTAACTGTATAATTACGTTGAGTATCATTCAACGTCTTTTTTTGCATAGTATATTGGGTGAAACAACTTCTCTTTTATTTGGCCCAAAACTGCACCTAGAGCAACACTACCTGTTTCACAAATTAATTCAAAGAGCAATGACCAATTCGGAGCTACTATGATAGGAGCCGACACAAGGAGTTCCTTGAGGCAGTTAAAAGACTTTACACAATCATCATCAAATTTAAATTTTTCCTCATTTTCAAGAATCTTGCACAAAGGATGAGCAATTTTCAATAAATCCTTAATGAAACGCCGATAAAATCTGGCATGACCATCGATAGAATCTGGCATGACCAAGAGAACTTCTAATGCCCTTCACGGAGATCGGTGGGGGTAACTTAGCAATTACCTCAACTTTTGCTTGATATACTTGGATGCTCTTTCCCAAAATTTTGTGGCCTAGAACAATGCCTTCCTTGACCATGAAGTGACATTTTTCCTAATTCAAAACAAGATTAGTCTCCACACATCATTCAAGGACCTTGCTTAAGTGAGCAAGGCAAAAATCAAATGAATCCCTAACCACAGAGAAGTCATCCATGAAAACCTCCATTGTATCGTCTACCATATCCAAAAAGTAGAGAACATGAATCGTTGGAATGTGGCCGGTGTGTTTCATAACCTAAAGGGCAGGCACTTGAAAGAAAATGTGCCATAGGGACAAGTGAAAGTGGTTTTTTCTTGTACTTCTAGGGCGATGCAAATTTGATTGTACACTGAGTAACCATCAAGAAAGAAACACCAACCTCGATCGACTATTCTATCCAACATTCGATCCGTAAATGGCATGGGAAAGTGGTCTTTCTCATTCCATGAGTTCAATTTGCGATAATCCATACACACTCTCCAACCCGTGACCGGACGCATAGGTACAAGATCATTATTCTCATTAGGGAAAACCGTCATGCCACCTTTTTTGGAAACACATTGGATCGGACTCACCCACGTACTAGTCAAAATTGGGTAGACAACTCCTGCATCAAGCCACTTAATGATTTCCTTCTTGACCACCTCTTGAATTGGTTGATTGAGTCTCCTTTGGTGTTCCATACTAGGAACATGATCAACATTTAACTTGATTTTATGAGAACGAATTTCGGGAGGGATTCCTATAATGTCCGCGATAGTCCACCCAATAGCTTGAATGAATTTTTTCATAATTGATTTCAAGGCATCCACTTGGCAAGGTTCAAGATCACCCGCTACAATGATTGATAATGTCTTTTCCTCACCCAAGAAAATATATTGGGGATGAGATGGTAACAAATCAAGTTCAAGTTGAGGTGGTTCAATAATAGACGGCTTGGCGGGTGGACTCTCATGGTTTTTCAAATCAAGATCCAATTTGATCGGGTTCTTGGTGTAAGATCCAAGGCCCGTCAATGAAGTTACCACCTCATCATATTCTTCAACCACCTCACTTTTAAAGTTCTACAATACACCCACCAAGGGGTCATTCACAAGATCCATTTCAACAGTGTTGGCTACCTTATTGTCAACCACATCAATCAATGAAATAACTGCAAGTCCATAGGTTGCTTCATGGACTTACACACATTAAAGGATACTTCGTCATTGTTCACCCGAAATTTCATCTCCCCATATTCCACATCTATAAAGGCCCTTCCGGTAGATAAGAATAGTCTACCAAGAATGATTGGGACCTCATGATCAATCTCACAATCAAGAATAACGAAGTCGGTCGGAAAGATAAATCGGTCGACTTTCACCAAAACATCGTACAACATACCAAAAGAATTTTTGATTGAACGATTGACCATTAGAAGTCTCATAGTGGTAGGATTAGGATCACCCAAGCTTAACTTTCGAAACAAGGCAAATGACATCAAATAAATAATTACCCCAATATCACACAACGCTTTTCTGGATTTGTAGACCCCAATAGTGCAAGGAATTGTAAATGAGCCCAGGTATTCTTTCTTCACCACTATTGCGTAAGATATTATAGCACTACAATTATGGGTTATCTCAATTATTTCAAAATCCATGACTCGCTTCTTTGTAACCAAGTCCTTTATAAATTTAGCATACCCGGGCATTTCTTGTAAGACTTCTAACAAAGGAATATTCACTGATAAATTGATAAACTTCGCAAGAAACTTCTTGAACTTGGTATCATCATCCTTCTTCTTGAGCCTTTATGGGAATAGGGGAGGAATTTTGATTTATGGCAATGGAATAATTGGAGTTTCATCCATTTTTGGAGTATCATCATCAACCACCTTCAGAGTTTTCTTACTTTCATTGTCTTCTTCAACTACCGTCGGCCGTTCAACACTTATCTCATTAGGCTTTGGATCATTATCAATTGGCCCTTATAGCCGCTTTCTCTTTGCATTGGCTTGTTCTTCATTTGCCTTATCATTAGGGTCTTTACCAAAATCAACATCTTTACCAAGAGTCCAACCACGCTCAGTGATAATAGCCATGATGTGAGAATCATTTTAAGGATTTACATCTGTGTCACTAGGCAATCCACCATTTTATCTTGCATTAAGTTGTGCTGAGATTTGACCTAATTAAGTTTCAAGTTGCTTGATAGAGGCCGAGTGAGATGTCACCATTTGATTTAGTTGGGGTTATGCAATTCTAGGAATGGGTTCATGCATGGGTACTTGGCAATTTATTCAACCTTTAGCTAAAAGTCATGGCTCGGCTAGATGTCAATGTTTCAGTGTTAATCTTTCAATTGCAACACCAAATTTCATAAATGGGTTCTTTCGAACACCTCACAAGTGTGACAATTTTTGACATCTATTACCTCAAGTGATATCCTTATGTCTAAGAGATGTCATTAAATGAAATAAATCAAGTTATTGGTTGCATTTATTTCTCCCCCATGTCCTCTCTTTCAAGAATGACATGGTTTCTAGGGTAGTTAGAGTTTGTAACCCCCAACTCTTAGTTAAATCCTGAAAAAATGCAACACCCATCACAAATAACTAATTAGGAGAATAATTAGTTAAAATCCATGCACTACCACAACCTAAGCAAGCATAACCCCAAGATTTAGAATTAGCTACTCATAGAAAAAATGGGTAAGAATATACAAAAGTTATCATTAACTTCATCCATGAGAAATAGAGACAGTGTAGTTCCGCACTTGGGGTTTCAATAATCCTTCAATGGAAAATCACTAACATATATTTTTCATTCAAGCTTAGAACAAAATTCTCAAAATCACTCAGAGTTACTTGAACTCAAGCCTTCTTCGGGTAACCACCTAATCCTCTTTAAGATATTTTTTAACTCTTTAAAACATTTCATTCTCTGAAATCAAACTCTGAAAAAAACTCTAGCTTTGTTATGGCATACATTTATATGATATCGTCATACCATTGACTTGCAGGTCACATCTCTGAGCCATTAATAGCATATTATAATCTCTGTTTTCAAAACATAAGTTTTGAGACCACCATATAAATAAATCAATTCAAATAACTCTTTCTTAAAACTCATGTAAACACATGCAAGAAACTCTCTTTTTCAACATTTCAAATACACAAGGTGGTCATATCAAAGTTCTTAATCACATGCAATTTTTTTTCTTTAACACAAGAATATAATTATATCAAGAAACTCCCTCTCATCATATCTAAATCATGTCCAAATACTATGATATTTAGAAAACTATTTTCAAATCATAAATCATGCATTTCAAACTATTCACAATAAGATTATAAACTTAAATTCATCACAAGAGAGGTATTTTATAATTTGTGCTATCAAACAACCTTCAAATCTAAATTTTCATATATATATAGATATATGTATGTATAAATCAACTTTAAGGGGAAAAGACCTAAAGGCCAAAACAACAATGTCATTAAAACATTCATGATGCATAATTTAAAACATGGATTCCAAAATCCCTTTGTAATTTCGTGCTTGATGATCTTTAAATAATATACAAGTGTTTTCACAAGACCATGTAGTTTTAGGATAAACCCCACGTGCCTTAGGTTGTTTAGGAGGAAGAGTGGATTCCGAATTTCACCTTAGTTCTTGAAACTATTGACTTGCAAAGATGAGCTCTTGATCTTGAAAGAAGAGGCTAGGGTTTTCAATTGATGTTAAGAGAGTAATTTTTTCATGAAAACTAACCTAAAGTGCTGATAAGATGCTTTAATTTTATGTTTTGGGCATATTGTGATAAGGAAAAATAACTCAATTTCCCTTAAAAATGCGGATTTTAAAAAGTGAAACAATTGAGCTTCGACGCGATAGGCGTCACGGCGCGTCGATACCATCGACGCGATACCTGACGCATTGCGCCCTAATCACGCCAAGCCTCAGTACTTTTGCTTGGCAGTTTTTTCAGAAAATTGACCAATGCGATGGGTAGCGCGACGCACCAAGATCGCATTGGTTCACTATTTTGCGACACCAAACAAGGTCTAAACGTGGCCCGAAAAATCCAAAACTTATCCGAGATATGATATCGACTTGCCCTATCGTGAATCAACTTAAAAGAATTAACTATTGGAGGTCGGGAAGATCGTAAATAAATCCTCAAATATTCAGAGCTCAAAATGAGACTAAGTCCTTTTGACACTTAGAAAATTTTCAACTCTATAAGCATGCTACTAGGAGATAACACATGGAGGAATTCTTGCGGGGTGTTACATTATCCCCCCTTGGGGATCATTCATCCCCGAATGATGATGTGGGACACAGACAAGCACGATTTCAAGCATACTAAGGGTATGGAAAGAATAAGGCAAATATTATACCTTTCATTTCATCATCCACCGAATAAAAAAGGTTTTGGTATCTATCCCGCATATCATCTTCTGATTCCCAAGTAGCTTCTTCCACTTTCTGATTTTTTCACAACACTTTAACCGAAACTATTTCCTTGTTCCTCAACTTTCGGACTTGACGCTCTAGAATAGCAATGGGTTCCTCCTCATAAACCAATGAGTCTTTCACATTAATCTCCTCTACAGGAAACACTACAGAATAATCTCCAATACACTTCTTCAACATGGATATGTGAAATACGGGATGGACCAAAGCCAGACTTGCGGGTAACTCTAACTCATAAGGAACCCCACCTATCCTTCTCAAAATCTGGTATGGACCTATCTATCGAGGTCTCAACTTCCCTTTTTCCCCAAATAGCATAACTCCCTGACTTTGAGAAACACCAAATCACTAACCTCAAATTCTAGCTCTCTTCTTCTAAAATCGGCATAGGATTTCTTTCGACTCTGAGCTGTTTTAAGTCGTACTCTATTGATTTTCACTTTCTCCATTTCTTGATGATCAAGATCCGACCCAAACAACCGCATTTCACCCACTTCATACTAGCCTATCGGTGACCTACATCTTCTCTCATATAATGCCTCAAAAAGAGCCATCTTAATATTGGCATGGTAGCTATTATTATACGCAAACTCTATCAATGGAAAGTTATTAACCGAACTACCTTTGAAGTTAATTACACAGGCCCTCAATATATCCTCAAGGGTCTGAACAGTGCACTCGGCTTGCCCGTCCGTATGAGGGTGGAAAGTCGTACTTAGGTTCACTTGGGTACCTAAACCCCTCTGAAAGGATCTCCAAAACTGCGAACAAAATTGTGTACCTCGGTTAGATATAATGGATACAGGTGCCCCATGCAAACAAAATATCTCCTCAATGTACAACTTGGCATAATCATCCCCCGAATAGTTAGTCCTCTCGGGCAAAAAGTGAGTTGACTTGGTCAGCCAATCCACAATTACCCAGATAAAATCATATTGGTTTTGGGACCTCGGAAGTCCCATAATAAAATCCATATTGAGAACGTCTCACTTTCATAGAGGCAAGGCTATCTCCTGGGAAGTACCACCTGGCCTCAAATGTTCCACTTTAACTTGTTGGCAATTCAAACACTCGGAAACAAAGTCATCCACATCACATTTCATATTATTCCACCAATATATAGTCTTAAGATCATGGTACATTTTATTAGAGCCTGGGTGAACAACATACCTCGAAGTGTGAGCTTCGTCAAGGATCCTCTCTCGCAGACCATCCACATTCGAAACACACAACCTACCTTGGTATCTCAAAATTCCATCACCACTAATTTTAAAAGACATCACCTTCTGTTAACCCACATCTTTTTTAATTTGAATCAAGAAGGGATCTTCGGCCTGCTTCTCTTTCACTTCAGCACAAAGGGATGATTTAGCTACCTCATGAACAACTACTCCCCCATCTTCAGAATCCAAAACTCGCACTCCTAAATTTGCAAGTCGGTGAATATCCTTCACCATTTTCCTTCCTCAACATGCGAAAGACTGCCCATAGATAATCTGCTAAGGGTGTCGGCTACCATATTTGCCTTGCCCGAATGATAGTACAGGATCATGTCATAATCCTTCAAAAGCTCCAACCAAAGCCTCTGCCTGAGTTTCAACTCTTTCTACAAGAAAACATACTGTAAACTCTTATGATCAGTGAATATATCAACATGTACTCTATAAAGATAGTGCCGCCATATCTTAAGTGCGAATACCATAATCGTTAATTCCAAGTTATGCGTAGGGTAATTTCGCTTATGCACCTTTAATTGCCTAGATACATAAGCTACCACCTTACCGTGCTGCATAAGAATACACCCAAGTCCCAAACGGGATGCATCACAGTACACAATAAAACCTTTTGTACCTTTCGAAAGAGTCAAAATAGGAGTAGTTGTCAACTTGTCTTTCAACTTCACAAAACTATTCTCACAGGAGTCAGACCGCACATACTTTACCTTTTTCTGTGTCAACTTAGTAAGTGGAGCCTCTATGGAGGAAAAGCTCTCTACAAATCTTTTGTAGAACCCTGCCAAACCCAAAAAGCTCTGAATGTTGTTGGAGTCATGAGTCTGGGACATTTTCTCATTGCCTCAACCTTTTTGGTATCAACCTTAATTCCCTCACTAAATACAATATGCCCCAAGAAAGAAATAACACCAAGCCAGAATTCACATTTGGAAAATTTTGCATACAACTTATGATCTTTGAGAGTTTGAAGGATAATTTGAAGGAGATTGGCATGGTCCTCCTCACTCTTAGAATAAATCAAACTATCATCAATGAAAACTATGATAAACAGATCTAGAAACTGACAGAACACCCTATTCATTAGGTCCATAAAAGCTGCAGGGGCATTAGTCAATCTGAAGGATATGACTAAGAATTCATAGTGACCGTATCGGGTTCGAAAAGCTGTTTTAGGAATATCTGACTCTCTAACCTTCAACCGATGATATCCTGAATGAAGGTCTATCTTTGAAAAATATCTAGCACCCTGAAGCTGGTCAAAAATATCATCAATTTTAGGAAAGGGATATTTATTTTTGACAGTGACCTTATTCAGCTGACGATAATATATACACATACGGAGGGAGCTATCTTTCTTACACATGAATAGCACAGGTGCACCCCAAGAAGAAACACTAGGGCGAATAAAGCCTTTGTCAAGCAAATTTGTCAGCTGCTCTTTCAACTCTGCAAGAGCCATTCTATATGGCAGAATAGAAATAGGATGGGTATCTGGCAATAAATCAATACCAAAATCTATCTCCCTATTTGGTGGTACCCCTGGGAGATCTTTAGGAAATACTTCTGGAAATTTATTTACCATAGGGACTGACTGAAGAGAAGGGCTCTCAATGTTTGAATCTTTTACTCAGATCAAATGGTACAGACAACCTCTGGAAATAAGCTTGGCTCTAAGGTAAGATATAAAGTTCCCTCTAGGTGCTAAGGAATGCCCCTCCCACTCTATCATAGGCTTATTCGAAAAGAAAAAAATAACCTTTCGGGTTCTATGTTTGAATGTGGCATAGAATGAATGGAGCCATTCCATTCCTAAGATAGTATCTAAGTCAACTATCTCTAGCTCTATGAGGTCTGCCACAGTGTCCCAACTATAAAAAGACACAACATAATTTTTATACACCCTTCTAGCGACAACAGAATCACCCACTGGAGCGGAAACAGAGAAAGGTTCTGCAATTACATCAGGGTCAAACCCAAAACCGATGACCTCATATGGGGTCACATAAGACAAGGTAGACCTGGGATCAAGTAACACATACACATCACGAGAGAAAATTCATAATGTACCCGTGACCATATCTGGCGAGGCTTTGCCTCCTAGCATTGATAGAGCATACAACTGGTTGCGACCGCTTTCGGTAGCTAAAGTAGCGCCCTTGGGTGGCTGTGGCGGAGCGGAAGAATTAGCATAAGACTTATCTCCCCTAACATTACCTTTTGTTGTCGGTCAATCCCTCTGGATATGGCCTAGCTGGTTGCACAAATAACATACCATGGCGCCAAACTGACATCTTCCTAGATAATTCCTCCTACATCTTCCATAGTGCGTACCCTGCACTCTTAGCCCATGACTAGACTGATAATTATGGAATCGATGATCAGATGGAGGTCTGAGCACTGGAGAACTGGCTGCGGACTGAGCTTTACCCTAATTCTTTTTCTTCTGCCACCCGTTCCCCTAATTACCACCCTGTTTCTGACTATAATTCTGGTCTGCTGGCCTGTCCCTCTTGGGTTGACTATCCTTTCTCCTTGTCTCAGCCACCTTCTTTTTCTGATCCTCTACCTGCTACATGTGTACTGATATTCTGGAAAAGTCTATATCCTTATTCTGCATTGCCCTCTTGCATTCTAGCACCAAGTCATCAGAAAGACCAAATGTAATTTTCCTCATTCAGGCTCTCATATTTCATGCTAACTCCGGAGCATAACGGGCTAGTTGGTTGAACCTCAGAGTGTACTCCTTGATGCTCATTTTTCCTTTCTCAAGATTCATGAATTCTTTTGCTTTGGCCTCCCTCATCTCCTGAGGAAAGAATCGATATAGGAAGGCTTCCACAAATTTGCTCCATATTGAAGGCTCAAAGTTCTCACTCTTTGAATCTTCCCACTCATTATACCATTGGTTTGCCATATCCTTCAGTTGATACACTGCCAACTCCACTCCTTTCACTTTATTTACGTGCATAACTCAGAAAATCTTTTCCAACTCATCAATGAACCCTTGAGGGTCCTCTTCAACTTTTGAGCCAGTGAAAATGGGTGGGTTCAATCTCATGAACTGACCAACCCGAGTACTTTCAGGCATGCTAGATACCGAACCCACATCTTTAAACCAAAGGGTCTGAGAGACTACCAGTTGTGCAAACATATGAATGGACTGCCTGAACTCAGCATTCGAAATATCCATCTGAGGAGGCTAGGGATGGTTAAAATTTATCCTTGGAGCCCGAGGGGGACTGGTCAGGACTGGAGGTACTCCCGGAGTAGGGATAGGTTCTGGGGTGTGAGCTCTATTATGAGTCCGAATCCCATGGGTTGGACGTACCTCTTCTGCTTGAGCATTCTGCTTGTTGATTCTACGGGGAGGCATGGTGATTTGCTGAAGATAAGAAATCATTGATTAGGGGACTTACAGACTCAACAACATGAATTAAATCACAAAGAAGGGAAACATTCCTAAACGCCTAGTAGCCTCCTGCTTATAAGTATGGCGTGCTACACACCTATAAACAAGACTCTACCCGATGCAATTTCGCAGACACCCTAGGACCATGAACCATGCTCTGATACCAAGTTTTTCATGATCCAAACTGAGGCCCTGGCGGTGACGAGCATTTCAAACCATGAAGGCCCAGACGCCCTTCTCTATCTGGTAGTCATGCACAATATTTATACGATAAAAGAAGATGCAGAAAATATAACTTAATACGAAATCATGGTCATACTCTGAACTCTATTTAACGATAAAGAATTGAAATTTCAACAACTTTAGACAATATCTAAACTAATCTGCAAAATCTCTATTACATGCAAAAGTACCAACTATCTGAATCTGGGACAAGGATCTCAGTAGACCCAAAACAAAATAAATAACATAGGCTGGAATAAACACGCCTTTCGAAACAAAGAAGGCTCATCACTGCACAGTCTGCTTCTCTCTGAAATCTCTACTACTTAATCAGACCTCTAGATTGAGCCTCAGACCCCGGAAGGTAGGGGGTCAATACAATTGTACCGGTACACAGAGCAAATCCAAAATAATAATTTTTATTCAACATATATGTGAGCAATTTAAAATAATTCATAAATATATCATTTGATAAGAATCACATAGGCATATTTAAAAGACTCTATAAAATCATCTGTACTCTGTAACACATCTTTATTTTACTTCTGCGCTAGGTGGTATACCCTACAACTCTGAAATTCCATGAGCTATTCAGAATCTGTCATTAACTCGGCAGCCAAGCCCTCAATCCAAGTTTGCTGCAAGGGTCGGAGTCTCTTTCTCTACTATACCACAGGGCCGTCGCCAGTGTACAATAATAATATACCCGTATCGGCAAAATATGATTTTAGGCTGAGAGTTACTTGAACTCAAGCCTTCTTTGGGTAACCACCTAACCTTCTTTAAGCCCATTTTTTAACTCTTTAAAACATTTCATTCTCTGAAAAAAATTCTAGCTCTGTTATGGCATACATTTATATGGTATCGTCATACTATTGACTTGCAAGTCACGTCTCTGAGCCATTAATAGCATATTATAATCTCTGTTTTCAAAATATAAATTTTGGGACCACCATATCAATAAATCAATTCAAATAACTCTTTCTTAAAACTCATGTAAACACATGCAAGAAACTCTCTTTTTCAACATTTCAATTACACAAGGTGGCCATATCAAAGTTCTCAATCACATGTAATTTTTTCTCTTTAACACAAGAATATAATTATATCAAGAAACTCCCTCTCATCATCTCTAAATTATGCCCAAATACTATGATATTGAGAAAACTATTTTCAAATCATAAATCATGCTTTTCAAACCATTCACAATAAGATCATAAACTTAAATTCATCACAAGATAAGGATTTCATAATTTGTGCTCTCAAACAACCTTCAAATCTAAATTTTCATATATATACATATACGTATAAATCATCTTAAGGGGAAAAGACCAAAAGGCCAAAACAACAATGTCATTAAAACATTCATGATGCATAATTTAAAACATGGATTCCAAAACTCCTTTGTAATTTCGTGCTTGATGATCTTTAAATCATATTCAAGTGTTTCTACAAGCCAATGTAGTTTTAGAATAAATCCCACGTACCTTAGGTTATTTAGGAGGAAGAGTGGATTCCGAATTTCACCTTAGTTCTTGAAACTATTGACTTGCAAGGATGAGCTCTTGATCTTAGAAAAAGAGGCTAGGGTTTTTAATTGATGTTAAGAGAGTAAATTTTTCATGAAAACCAACCTAAAATGCTGATAAGAGGCTTTAATACCCTATTTTGGGCGTATTGAGATAAGGGAAAATAACTCAATTGCCCTTAAAAATGTGGATTTTAAAAACTAAAACAACTGGGCTTCGACGCGATAGGCGACGTGGTGTGTCGATACCATCAATGCGATACCTGACATGTCGCGCCCTAATCGCGCCAAGCCTCAGTACTTTTGCCTGGCAATTCCTGCACAAAATTGACCAACATGATGGGCGACGCGGTACGCCAAGATCGCGTTGGTCCACTATTTTGGGACACCAAACAAGGTCTAAGCGCGGCTTGAAAAATCTAAAACTTATTCGAGATGTACTATCGACTTGCCCCATCGTGAATCAACTTAAAAAAATTAACTATCGGAGGTCGGGAAGGTCATAAAATGAATCCCTAAAGATTTGAAGCTCAAAATGAGACTAAGTCTTTTTGACAATTAGAAATTTTTTCAAGTTTTCAACTTTATAAGCATGCTACTAGGAGATAACACATAGAGGACTTTTTGCGGGGTGTTACAATATACCACCGCCAAGGCAACTAACATCCAAATTGACGTTATCCTTATTACAAGCAAGTATGTTTCAAAATAATCAAGGCCTTTTTTCTGTTTGAAGCCTTTTACTATAAGTTTTGCCTTGCATTTGCCAATAGTACCATCTGCTTTTATTTTTCTTTTGAAGATCCATTTAGAACCTAAAGATTTATTTCCTGGAGGAAGATCAATCAACTCCCAAGTATGGTTGCTCAAGATTAAATCAATATCACTATTGACTGCCTAATTCCAAAAGGATGAGTCTGAAGACGTCATCGCTTCTTTAAATATTTAAAGCTTATTTTCTAGGAGAAATGTTACAAAATTTGATCCAAATGAAGTTGACATTCTGTACTACGTCTTGGATTCTCATAATTATGTACATTCTCGCTTGGTTCATCTCGAGGTATTTTAGACCCTCCACTAGACTATACATGTCTAGTTCTATACAGATAAATGTGTTTAATGAACTCAGTATTATTTGATTCAATTACCGTATTTTTATTGATATTCGGATGGTCGGATTTATGAACTAAAAATCTATATGCTTTACTACTTTTAGCCTATCCTATAAGCACGCAGTCCACAGTCTTAGCTAAAATAACTCTAAGTATGAATACTTAGCTAAAAATTTCTAAGTCTGGGACCCCTTAAAAGGCTTTAAAGGGCTTAATTAAGCTTAACATTTTGCGGGGTCTTACAATATCTCCATCTTCACCCTTTTTATAATTAGAACTTGGACTTTCGCTAGACACCCTCACACTTTAAATATTTCAAGTTGGGTTTCCTTCCTTTCCATTTTTCATATGGAAGTGATAGTGTCTTACTATAGGATACTCTATTGAGTATTCGGTTAGCTGTGAGGATAGCTTCCCCCACTAGTTTTGTGGTAAACCTAAACTTTTAAGTAAGACATTCATTATTTCTTTTAAGTTTTGGTTCTTCATTTCTGCAATCCCATTAGATTGAGGTAAATACGGGGCAGTAGTTTGATGGACAATTTCATTCTCTACACATATTTCTGCAAAAGGAGATTCATATTCCCCACCCCTATCATTTTTATTATTTAGATCTTTTTCTCTAACTTATTTTCAACTTCTATTTTATATTGACTAAAAGCATTTATTGTGTCATCATTACTATTTAGCAAATAGACATAACAGTACCTAGTGCAATCGTCAATAAAAGTTATATAATACTTTTTCACACCACGAGATGGTGTTGACTTCATATCACAAATGTTTGTGTAGATTAAGTCTACGGAATTGAAATTCCTTTCAAAAGACTTATATGGATGCTTAACATACTTTGATTCCACACATGTTTGACATTTTGATTTATTGAACTCAAAGTTTGGAAAAACTTTTAAGTTAGTCAGTTTTCGCAAAATTTTGTAATTAATATGTCCTAATTGTTCATGCCATAATTCATTAGACTCAAGCAAGTAAGAAGAAATAAAACTTTTATTGATTTCAACAGTCATTACATTCATCTTAAATAGACCCTCGATGAGATAGCCTATTTCTACAAACACTTCTCCTTCGCTAATTACAACCTTATCCGAAATAAATACACATTTGAATCTATTTTTTTGTCAGAAGTGATATAGAAATTAAGTTCTTTCTCAACTCCAGTACATAAAGGATGTTGTTAAGAGTCTACACTTTGTTTGACGTCATTTTAAGCAGATTTTTCTCGTCCTTTCAATCTTTGTTGTTGCAGAATTCACCACATAGATCTTATTCTCATCTTGAGTCGGAGCATATGAAGCAAACAACTCTTTGTTGGCACATACATAGTGGGTGACACTGTAATCTATCCTCCAATCTCTAAGATTTTCCACCAAGTTACATTCTAAAATCATAACACATAGATTATCCATTTCATTTTTGGATTCAGCCATGTTGGCTTAATCCTTCTTCTTGCCTTTTTTTGGTGTACGACAATCTACTGATTTGTGGCCATCCTTGAAACAATTAAAGCACTTGCCCTTAAATTTCTTCTTTGGCGGATTGCTTTGTTGTCCAGCTTTCTTTTATTTCTTTGAGTTGTCAGGGGCGTCTTCTACAATGTTGGCTTCACTGATTGAAGAGTTTTCTTTCAACCTTTTCTCGGCAGCTTTGTTTTTTTCCTCAATGCACAACCTCACAATGAGGTCTTAGACTGGCATCTCCTTCTTTTTGTGTTTCGAGTAATTTTTAAAGTCCCACCACAAGGGTGGCAACTTCTCTATTATGGCTGCCACTTGAAAGACCTCATTCACAATCAAACCTTCAGCAAAGAGACTGTGGATGATTACTTGCAATTCCTATACTTGAGATACGAAAGTCTTACTGTCAATTATTTTTTATTCAAGGAACCTTCCAATAAAGAACTTTTTAGTTCCCACGTCCTCAGATACTTTCGTTCCAATGCATTTCGCAACTCTTTCAAAGTCTTCATTCCACTATACACATTGTACAGATCGTCTTGGAACCCACTTAGGATATACTTCTTTCATAAGAAATCCGAATGTTTTCATGCCTCCATTACGACAAACTACTCCTTGTCCGATGTTTCTTTGGACAATTCTGAAACATTTTTAGATATGAATCCTTGAAGACATAAAGTTGTTAAATTAAAGAATATTTTCTGCTGCCAGCGTTTAAAATCTACACTCAAAATTTTTTTGGGTTTCTTCGTAGGCGTCACTGTGGGCGTAGCACTTGTGCGGCTTGTTATAGCAACATTTGTTGCTGCTATTTGTCACACCATCAGTTGCATGACCATCTGTAGTCATTTTTCTCAATTTCATTTTGTAAAATCTGTATTTTCCAACAATAACTTCAAACACATGTTCAAATTAACATTTGAACAATCAAATAAAGTTTAAACTATATATTTACAACTTTAAACTTTTATCAATAAGTTCAATTCAACTTATGAACATCAACAAAATAAAGTTCAAATTAATTTTTTGAAAAATAGCAAAATCAAATGTTAAGAGTTTCAACACAAGTTCAACCAACTTATGAACAATCAAAATGAAGTTTTGAGAACTTCTAACACAAGTTCAAAAAGTTAGAGAACTATCAATATGAAGTTCAAACTATTTACTGAAAAATAGTAAACCAAACAATACAGATTAGTACAAATTCCTTAAGATTGTTGTTCTGGTAAGATTATTATTCTAACGGGTACAAAATCTGTATATTTTCTATACAAACTTCAAACTAAGTTCAAGAATAAGTTTTCAAGAACTACAATAAAGTTCAACACCTTGAGACACAAGTTCAAATGAACTATCAAATGAAGTTTTTATCTATTATTAAGAAATGAAGATGAAGCAGAAATTTAAGAACCAAGTCCACCGGTATCACAATGTATTGTTAAGGAATTTATTCCTCTCAAGTATCCGAGGTTATGGAATCTTTCCTCCCAGGATAAAATGGTTCACTTTCAGAATGTAGCGGTACCTTAAACTTTCAGAAACTTCAAACGCACTCAACAATTTGATGATCACAAGAGAATTTTTAAGAAGAAGAAGAATGTTTTTAACCCAAAAAAAGAATTATCCTTACCTGAGGAAAAATTTAGGTATTTCTAGCCATCAAGGTGTTACTTCATGAAGAGAAACAATGATTCAGAAAGGTGCAACCCTTCATAAAGGTGTAACTCTTCGAAAAGGTGCAACTCTTTGGAAAGTCATAACCCATTGAAAAGGTCATAACTAGTCAATCCGAAAAGGTGCCTATTCAAATTACATCCATTCTCTTAGTGTCTTTTCGAAAAAAAAATACCATCTTTTCATTTTTCATTCACACCTCTTAATAACCCAACATAAAATAACTACTAGAAATATCTAACTGAGCTGCAGTTTTGCAATGCTAGAGTCCAGAGAGATTCCAAAAATTTATACTTACCTAAATATATCACATTTCACTAATATTTACTATTTATAGCTATATAATTCTAATACATGCATATTTAATACATTGTGTAGATTTTTTATAGAACAAACATAATACGTTTAAGACACATATAATACATCTATATTATATGCATCATTCATTTTTAGTATATAGTATAATAAATCTATATTGCATATATAATTTGTATTTAATTTTTAACGAAAATAAGTATAATACATTTTAATATAATTCTAATACATCTATATTGCATGCATACTTCACTTTTAATACATAGCACAGTTGCTATTAGGGGTGTGCATCGGTCGGTTCGTTCAGTTTTGTGTATTATCAATTTGATTTATTAATTTTTAGTTTGTCAATACGCTAAACTGATAACTAAACTAATAAGATATTTCTTCTGAATTTTTGATTTGCCAATACGCTCAATCGATAACCAAACTAATAGCATATTTCTCTTCGATTTTTGGTTTATCTATTTTAGTCCTTAATAGTTCGATTTATCGATTTAATCGACAAAAAAAATGCTTCTTTGAACTTTTTTCACCTTCTCTTCTTATTTTCATATGTATATATATATATGACCTTCATGCATAAAAAACTACACAAAGTACAAGTAGAAGCAAATTCAAATACATTATTACTAAAACAAACTTATTTTCTTTTTAGTTAAGTAGCAAACTTGAATGCAGTAGCAATCGATAGTGATTTCTCAAAAATGAAAATCAATGTAGGTTGATTTTATATTAACAGGTGAAAACCCAACAAGCCAACAAGTTTATGAAGAAAAGAACAACACTAAGACATCAATTTTCTAAATATGATATATCTACTTAATAAATAAAAAAATATATTTAAAAACAATAAATATTTTTAAAAAATTCTAAAAAAGGAAAATTTTCCTAAAACATAAAACTTTAGGAGTGGGCTATTGGTCTTTGAATGTGCGGCCCAATTGGACTTTTGGGGAGGTCCAAACTATCCGTTCCGAATAGAGAAAGGAGTTCCAATTCTTATTGGGATTCTTTTTCTTCTTTTCCGAAACAAATTGGGATTTATTATAAATATAATTAAAAATTATATAAATACACAATTTATGTTTTTACTATTGCAAAAAATCTCAACTCCCTAAATATATTATAAAAATTTTAATATATACACAGAATGTTATGTATATGTCACCTATGTTATGCATACTAATAGTAGGGAAAGAGAGATGCGATGCATATGTTAGCTATTTTATGTATATTAATATATGTGAGCTATGTTATGTATATTAATTGGGAAAGTGAGTTATTTATGTTATAAAGAGGAGTTGCAAATATATGATTATTCACACAAACTGATTTTTAGTGCAAAGGGCTGTGCTTTGAGTTGTTTCTTTTCAGTTGAATCTAATCATAATTCATGGTGTCGTCTTCAGTTGCAGTTCCATGGTTGATGCTGTCTGAGAAGAAGGATAATGCAGAAATTCGGGAGTTTTTTGATTTATCCAATGGTATCACCCATTGCATGAATTTGGCAGAACTAGTGGGAAAGGGCTGTTTGAGTGTTGGATTTCCTGGTTGGCTTTTCACTGCTGATAAATATGGACATATGAATTTGTTTCATCTGTTTTTTTTTTTTTTTGCGTCGCGTAATCAATCTCCCTATGATGCGTATCCTGGAAGGTTATGAATCCGAAGAGGAACTTGGTATGTTGAAAAAGCAGTGGTTTTTGCGGATCCTCTCTGCTCAACAGATTATATTTTGGCCCTAATTCAAGGGTCTCCTGCCACTTTTGCTTTTTGGAGGCCTGGAGACACCTCCTTTACTAGTCTGCTCACAGCAATCCCCGATTGTGCCTATTCTGACATCACTTGGCATGATGGCAAGTTTTATGGAGTTAATTTTATGGGCGACATTGTCATCGTCGACTCCACTGTTTCTCCAATTGCTGCTGCAAGAGTTGTCAGATGGACAACTCCTGACTTAATTGCCGGTTGCCAGATTTACATCGTCTATTCAATGGGTCAACTATTAGTCATCACTCGAGACGGAACTAGTATTAGTGACGGGGGCGGATCCGAGATTTTCAGTGAGGGTTTTTTTTACCATGTAAAAATAGTATAATTTTCCGACGAAGGGGGTTCGAATGACCCTGGAATAATACATGTACATCCGTCACTGATTAGTGACGATTACGAGTGGCAAGATGCTACTGATAGTGACGATGGCGAGGAGGGCCAAGATGCTGATCAATATGGGGTTAAAACATTCCATGGGTACAAGATTAATGACCCTAATAGTACTACAAGATATAGTTATACAGAGCTTAAAGACGGGGCAATAGGGCACTTTTCGTAGGCCGTAGCGTCACTTTGGCAGTTGAAGAAGATAGGGGAACATATATATTTCACAGATGAATCGCTTCGACACCTACTACAATCTTAAACAAGGTGGTGGCAAGGACATGGGCGTTTACAACTTGCTTGATGGAACCATTGTGCCACATTACTCTGGTCAATCTTACCACAAAGTCACTCCACCACTTTGGATTTTCAGCAACCTAAATCACTCTTGATTTGGACTAGACTAGTTTGTTCAGTAGGCCCTTAAGTTAGTTTACTTTACTATTGCTTTGTCTTTGATTCCTAGTTTTTCAATGACATTAGATTTCACCTTTTTTTGGTGGTTTTTGGGAAGGAAAAAAAGAGGAGAAGATGGTGAAGCATTATTAATTAATTAAGGCAAAAAAAAAAAA
>NC_061117.1:8236969-8265993 GCF_002878395.1 Capsicum annuum
ATCATAATTAGGTGGTATGTGTCTCATTCTTCTAGATTTTAAATGGATTATTAATTTTGCTTCAATACTAGATATTAAGGTAATTAGGTAGGCTAATCTTTGTGGGGTTTCTTCTATTTTATTTAGACTTATATATTCTGAATAATTACTAATTAAAGATTCTTTAATTTTTCTAAAAGCTTCTCTGTTTTTAAATGGTCTTCTCATAATTAATTCAATCAAATCTAAATTCAAACATAAATTCAAACATATATGCTACTGCTGTATTTTTTTAAATACCATTAGTAGGGGGGTGCGGATCTAGAATTTTTGGAAAAAGATATGAGAAACATACAGTTAATAGAAAAACAGATGAAAGTAAATTTAGTCAAATACATGAAAACTAAAGATATAAAATATATAGAATTTCTTAATGAAAATATGCAAGAACTACTAAGACTAAAACAAACAACTACAAAATATTATAATAAAATATTTAGCCAATTTTAAATGATAGATAATCTTAAAGTCTCCATTAGTAGGGGGTGCGGATCTATGCGGATAACTAACTTATGAAATAGATCTATTATATGTATAATGAATCTATTTTTCTTTGTGCATGGATATTTCTTAAATTTTGTTTCAATATCTTTCAATGATTTATTCATTTTATAAGATGTATTCATTAATTTGTGTAGTTTATTATTTTATCTTGTAGTAATTGCAGAGTTACAGATTTCTCTGCAGATTTTTCACCACAGAGTTTAGGATATTTATTGACATTAGATTTGATTTTTAAATTTTTTTTTATATATTATGTCAGTCAGTCGTTAAATTTCTTCGTTATTCATATATTTTACAAAAAAATAGAAAAGGGTGGGTACTCCTCCGTTTTTATAATTTTTTCATTTTTGTGGATTTTTATTTTATAATATAAATTTTTATATATTATGTGAGTCACTCCCCCATTTTTTTGATGGATGATTTATCAAAAGAAAAAAGAAAAGAATTTTGCATATTCTAGCAAGGCGGAAAGGAAAAAATATTTTAACGGTATCTAAATCTAAAAAGGGGAGCAATGAAGTTGACAATGATTATGAGGTTTTTTTGTATATATTCTCATGAAATATAATTATTAGTCAATATACATTTTTGTTTCAATATATGTAGATATGTATACTTTTTTTTTTAAGAATAATACATGCATATATATACAGAGTTAGAGCGTATGTATTCATATACAGTTTGTATTTTTGATATATGTATATACAATTTACATATATGTATATATAGTTAACTTTCACATATACAGTTTTTGAAGAATAATGCATATGCAGATATATACAGTTTTAGAGTGCATATATATATGTATATATATTCAAATTTGTTATTATGTAAAACATTCAAATTTGTATATACAGATATACAAATAATAAACATATATGTATATGTTTATTTCATTTGCATATATGTATATACAGATATACAAACAATAGATATACAAATATGTATATTTCGTTTGCATTTATATTTCGTTTACAAACAACATTCAAATTTTTATATACAGATATACAAACAACAGATATATAAATAATAAACAACAATTTTGATTTGATTATATGTATATTTCGTTTGCAATATCATTTACAAACAACATTTAAATTTGTATATACAGATATACAAACAATAGATATACAAATAATAAACAACAATTTTGATTTGAATATATGTATACTTTATTTGCATATATGTATATATAGATATACAAAAAAACAGATATACAAATATCAAATTTATGTAAACTAATATAGAGATATACAAACAATAGATATAAAAATAATAAAAACAATCTTTGTAACCTTTAAAACAAATATACAAATACAATTATACACTTATGTTAATAGATGTACATAAATTCAAATATACTATTAATAGATATACATATAAAAATATTAAAAGACTGTCAATATGCATATTATAAAATATGCAGTAGAGTAATGAATGAATATATCACACAAATTGCAATTACAAATGGGATTTAGAAAAAAAAAACACAAACAAGGATTATAACCTTTTAACAACTTCTGTGATTTTTTTTTTCAAAATTACGAAAATAAAAATTGAATACGAAAATTGAAACACAAAATTACAATTGAAGTTATTGTATACAAAAATAATAGTAATTACAAAATTGACAATTTGAAAGTGTTTGAAGTTTATATTGTGCATTCAATTTCGAAAATCTAATTCAAACCAATAATAAAATCGATTTTCATTATGTTGAAACTGGATCAATTTTTATTGTGTATTAGATTCAAAAAAGAATTTCAGTATATAAATTCAAGTAAAAAATAATTTGCGTAAATCGTATATACCAGAAGTTTGTATGCACGAATTACCAACTTTATCCTATAGATCACATTTTTTTTTTAAAAAAAATTATCAACTTTTGAGGGAGTAATTAACGCATAAATTCATAATTATTGATCTATTATATGAGAGAAATAAATGGAAAGTTAGAGATGATTAAGGACATTTATTGCATTAAAATTTCCTTTTTTTTTTAATCTCTTTTTGCTGTTCTGAACTTTTCCTTCTTTTATATATATATATATATATATATATATATATATATATATATAAAACTGTCATTTATTTTGTCTATGAATTGTAAATATGAAATTTAGACTAGGAAGTTAGTTATAGATACTCTAATGAGACTATATGTGAATTTTTGCCTTATCTCTTTTAAAAGAAATCATAAAATTGGGCCAATAATTTCATGTTTGTTCTTTAAATTTATGGTTTTTATGCAATGCAATCAATATTATTTACTTTAAAAAATTAATATCAAAAGAAAAATGGATAAATGATTAACTAATATTATCTTAATTTTTAAAATGACAAGTATTTTTGATCTATTAATTTTAGCAATCATGATTTAAGAAGTATAAAAATATCTGGAAATTAACTAACAAAATTCACTCTAAAAGATGTTCACACAAATACTGAAAGCTAAGGGAAACAACTAGCCATTTTTTCTAAAGGAAAAGTACATTTCACTAAAGCATATATACTACTACTACTTTTTTCTTCTTCAAAGTAACAAATTCTTTTTCGCATTATTTATTTATTTATTTATTTATTTATTTATTTGTTCTGTTTGCACTGGATAAAATATTAACAGTAATTTATATAACAATTTCTAAAAAAGAATGGCCACATAAAAGTTGATCCCTATAGGGTTTACTAGGCTTCTCTAATATTAACGTAGCCTTTCCACCACGGGAAACAAAGTTTCACTTCAAACACCAAATGACCTAATTGGTTTGAAATTGAGAGAATGTCATAGGAAAGCTATTAGTTTGCAAATCATAGAGAGACAATAATTCAGACGAAAGACAAGCATACCAAAGAACATATTATTGACATAATTTGACCACTGTAATCACTGTGTTGTTGTGTTGGAGTCTGTAATTACTGTGTTGCTTGAAGTTAGTGAAGCGTTGGGAAATCCTGTGAGGCAGATCGTGATTTTTTCATCCTTGAGTAAGGAGGTTTCCACGTAAACATTGCGTGTACTTTACTTTCCTACATATAGCTTGGTGGACCTATACATTTCATCAAATTCCATATAGCTTCTCGTTATAGAGTACTTGTTAGTTTTTGGCTCCCCTTTCTCCCACATCGCTAATTTACAATTTAGGGAGGAGATTTAGAGCTATAAAAGAAACTCTACCTCCTACCATTTGTATCATCCCAAATTTATTCTCTTCTCCACAATTAATAAAAACGTTGGGTGCTCGGAGATTAAGCCTAATTGGCTGAACTCCGTTATCAAATTTTCTGGTGTCTTTTTATTTTAGTATTCAATATTATTTATCGGGTATTCTTTTGTTGTTCTGTTTTAGTGAAAAAATTGCTCGATTTTCCCAACCAGTGGTATCAAAGCCAAGGTTCTGTCTGAGTATGCTCTGTGGTTGCAGCTTTGTCTGATCTTCCACATCAAAAAAGAATTCCTTTGGTCCTTTTGAACCCAAGGTTTATCCCAGGATAAGGTTCTATCTGAGTATGCTCTGTGGTTGCAGCTTTGTCTGATCTTCCACATCAGAAAAGAATTACTTTGGTCGAGAAAAAACAAACGAATTGAACTTAAAATCTTTTCTGGAGATATCCATTTTCCCGGAGAGACAAATAAGATATCCAGACATACCGGCGTTTTGATACCATCAGGAACAGGAAAAAGAAATTCCAAGGAATCCAAAAAAGTGCAAAATTGGGTCTATGTCCAACTTGGGTTGTTTGCAGTTGTTGTAATATTGAATATTTTTTATTGAGCCTATAATGGAAAATAAAGATCAAGAAATGAAGGATCATACGTCGGGGGAATCGGGCTCCTCGTCATCATGGTCGAGGTTTCCGCTGTCCAGTCTGAAGTTGGCGGTGGAAATATTTGATGGTACTGGCCATTTCGGTATGTGGCAAAGAGAGGATTTGGACTCTCTTTTCCAGCAGGGTCTTGATATTGTTATTGAGGAAAAGAAACCAGAAGAGGTAGAAGAAAGAGATTGGAACATCATAAATCAGTTGGCGTGTGGAACAATTTAATCATGCCTGTCCAGAGAGCAGAAGTATGCTTTCAAAAATGAGACTTCTGCGCACAAATTATAGAAGGCATTGGAGGACAAGTTTTTAAAAAAGAGTGGTCAGAACAAGCTCCTTATGAAGAAAAGTTTGTTCCGATTTGATTATCAACAAGGTACTACTATGAATGAACACAACAATATGTTCAATCAATTAATAGTATACCTGTTGAATTTAGATATGAAATTTGAGGATGAGGATCTGGCTTTGATGTTGTTATCATCTCTTCCTGATGAATTTGAACATTTAGAGACTACGTTACTTCACGGGAAGGAGAATGGGTCTTTAGATGCTGTTTGTTCTGCTTTATATAGTCATGAATTGAGAAAGCAGGATAAGATGAAAACCAGATCATCAACATCTGAAGAAGCATTGGTGGCAAGGGGTTGTTAGCAAAGCGAGACTAAGGGGAGAAGAGAAAGGTCCAAATCAAAGAGCCGAGCCATTGCCAAAGATGTGTGTGCTTTCTGTCATGAGAAAGAGCACTGGAAGAAAGACTGTCCGAAGTTGAAAAATAAAGGAAAGAGTCCGCAAGATGCAAATATTACAGAACTCAAAAGTGATGCAGAATCAGATGTTTCTTTATTTGTTATGCCATCAACATCATCTCATTGAGATAAGTGGATATTTGTTTTAGCATTTACCTATCATATGTGTCCCATTCAGGAATGTTTTTTTGAGTTTCAGGAACTCAATGGTGGGGTTGTCTACATGGATAATGATAATCCATGTAAAACAACCGGGATAGGTTCGATCAAGCTGCAGAATCATGATGGATCCACCAAAATTTTGAAGAATGTACTATATGTGCCAAAGCTGAAGAAGAATCTCATCTCAATGGGGGCTCTTGAATCTAAGGGCCTAGTTATGACGATACGAGATAGAGTTTTCAAAGCAACTTTAGGAGCATTAGTGATGTTAAAAGGCGTGAGGAAGAACAATTTGTACTACTACCAAGGCAGTACAGTGTTGGGGACAGTAGCAACAGTAACTTCTAGCACCAAGAAGGATATTGAGGCAACGAAGCTGTGGCATATGCGATTGAGACATGCTGGTGAAAAGTCCTTGCAAATTCTTGCCAAGCAGGGATTATTGAAAGGTACGAAGACTTGCAAACTTGAATTTTGTGAGCATTGTGTTCTGGGAAAGCAACAAAGAGTAAAGTCTGGCACTACAATTCATAATACCAAGGGTATTTTGGATTATGTGCACTAAGATGTATGGGGACCTGCCAAAACTCCGTCCCTCGGAGGTAGGCATTATTTTGTCACCTTTGTTGATGATTTTCCCAGAAGAGTTTGGGTATTTACTATGAAGAACAAGGATGAAGTGCTTGGAATTTTCCTTAAGTGGTTGAAAACCAGATAGGAAGAAAGATCAAGGTTCTCCGAATAAACAATGGAGGAGAATACAAGAGTGATCCATTCCTGAAAGTATGCTAAGACTGTGGCATAGTTTGAAACTTTACTGTTAGAAAAACACCGCAACAGAATGGGGTGTTAGAGCGTATGAACAAAACACTTGTGGAGAAAGTTCATTGTATGTTGTCTAATGCTGGGTTAGGTAGAAAATTTTGGGCTGAGGATGTGACGTACGCTCAACATCTCGTCAATCGTTTTCCATCATCTGCTATAGGTGGAAAAACTCCGTTAGAAGTATGTATGTTGAATGTATTAAATCATGTATTAAATCATGTTTGATGCAGTTATACATTGTTTTGCAAATCAAGAAACTGCGAGTTCTTAATGCATGCATCAGGTATGGAAGACACTGGAATGTTTAGAATTAGAAGATTCATACCTGAATGTACTTGCCCAGTGAAGGACAAGATCTATCCAAAGGTGCATGCAACTAGTATGTTGGTAGGTTAAACAGAAATTCAAAAACCACAAACGAAAATACAGTGCGACAAAAATAAAAAATGACATGAAGAAAGATTTTGGTATGGAT
The DNA here is from genome assembly GCF_002878395.1 of Capsicum annuum. Taxonomy (NCBI): domain Eukaryota; kingdom Viridiplantae; phylum Streptophyta; class Magnoliopsida; order Solanales; family Solanaceae; genus Capsicum; species Capsicum annuum. Next base: position 8,243,543 of record NC_061117.1, read on the forward strand.
TTGACATACACTTTATATTGGAGGGCCAAGGAAAGAGCGTTAGAAGAGTTGAGGGGTAAGCCATCGGCATCTTATGGGAAACTACCATCATACTTATATGTGCTGAGTACTACCTATCTAGAGTCACATATAAGAATGAAGAAGACAGATGATAATGTGTTCTTGTATGTATTTATCGCTCTACATGCATTCATTAAAGGATTTGATCATTGTAGACCAGTCATAATTATTAATGCTAGTCATCTGAGAGGAATGTATACAGGGCATTTGTAACAACATGTACAATGGACAGAGCAGGTTAGTATGATTTAACAATAATTACATTGTATAACTGGTTGTATTTTTTTAGTATTTCTGCAAATCACTTGAAAAATACATATATCCACTTCATATATACATATCTGTATATAATTACATATATTTTCAAAGTTTCCTAAATGAAACATGTAAAATTGATTATGTTTGATAGTGAGGTGTATGTATATTCTATTATATGTAATTGATACCATTTCAGGTAGATAAAATATACATTTTAATTTTCCTGTATTTGTAATAAATACATATGCAGTTCCTATATCTATTTATATCGGCATTCGTAGATTTTTTTTATATATGCAGGTCATATATTTTCTTTGTTATATGGTGTGCTTGATTCTGAAAATGATGAATTATGTATACAGGTCATATATTTCCTTTGGCATATGGTGTGCTTGATTCTGAAAATGATGCATCCTGGACGTGGTTCTTCAAGAATCTAAAGGAAGTGTACGGGGAAAGACAAAATATGTGTGTTGTGTCGGATAGGAATCCAAGCATCATAAAGGCTGTTGGTGATGTGTACAAAGATGTTCCACATTATGCATGTATGTGAGATCTATGGGAAAATGTAAAAAAACTTTACAGAAAGTCACACGATGCATTGTCAGAGATCTTTTATATAATGGCCAAATCATATTCAAAGTCAGAATTTCATATGTTAATGGAAAAAGTTGAGGCAACTGATATTAGGGTGAAGAAATATTTGGAATTGGAGGGTTAAGAAAAGTGGGATAGGTCATATGCAATAGTTCACTGAGGATGGACTTTGACTTCAAACATTGCGGAGTTAATAAATGGAGTGCTTGTATCAGCTAGAGAACTGCCAATTTATGACTTCCTTGAGGAAGTTTGATTATTGTTTGCAAAATGAAATTGTGCAAATAAGCAGGAGGCTTCATATACCTTCACAACACTCATTGAAAAGTTTAATGACATACTTAGTGAGAACGAGGCTTTGTGTACCCGTATGACGGTATGACCTTTTAGATTTGTGGAAATTATACTTATGAAAACATAAATATGAAAATACTTTCCATTCAGTTGTAAATTAAAGAAAAGATATACAACACAAAAATATGAACATTTAAAAACATAATATGTATTTTGCATATATATTTTGTTGTATTGAAAATTATTAACAACTGCATATGTATTTGGCTGTTCTATAAAAATGTACTCTGCATAGGTATTTTTATTGCATATGTATTTTTTTTGCAAAATGCTGGTGTGCTTACAACATATCATGGAATATGGAGTTCATTTTTTGTATCAGTGCATTTAATTTTTTATTTTTATGTCAGGTTGTACCAACCACAAAATATGTGTATACGGTACATGATATACAAAAGAACTTTATTGTTTGCATCAAGGAAAAAAATGCTCATGTAATGCTTTTCAAATAGATGAGATACCATGTGCACATGCTTGTGCGGTGTTGGAGAAAAAGAATTTTGAGAAGGGGCTATACTGTTCTGATTTGTTTAAACCTAAAACTGTTTTGAAGACATATGATGTTCCAATCTACCCGTTTCCACACAGTGATGACTGGATAATTCTAGAGAGTATACTTGGTGAAATTGTAACGCTCTGATTTTCGGAACCGGAATGCTACACGGTGCTTATGACCCCGAGGGACCACAAACTGACCCATGATTGATATCTGTACTTGTATACTGTAATTCATGACATAATAATGCAGAAAAAATGCACAATAGGCCATAAGGTTCAACTGAAATAATATAACATCCATATGGGCGAAAATACCCAAAACAACTGAAAACTGAATCTGAAAGCTAAATCTGAAAGCCTCTAAGTACTGTATGAAATAAGGAGTTGAAGAAACATGTCTCCAACTAACTCCGTAAACTAATAACTGGCTAAAATAATAATAAATAAATCTAATCATATTATCCTCGAATGAAGAGGACTCACTGAATCTCTACGACTGGAAATGCTATGGCTACTTTTGATTTGGAGCTCGTGTCTCTGAACCTATGGTGTAACATGAAAAAAAAGCACCATAGCGCAAATGCGTCAGTACGAGGGGATGTACTGAGTATACGAGTGAGGTAGGCTAAATATAAATAGGGTTTGCATGCATGAACAATGCTAATTGACTGACTGATATGAACATAAGAGTGCAAACATACATACATAGTAATTAAAATCGTGAGTACGTAATGGCTAAATCTATATGCTAATACATGGATGGAACCGTAGTTCTGATAACATGGATGAATGTATCTGACAACCCTGAATCTGGTTGAACTCTCTGAGTTTCGTGCTATAACTGAATTTGACATATCTAATAGTCCTGGTATATTGATATTTGAAGAATTGTCTGAGATCTTTACTGAGACTGATACTGAAACTGTGGGAGGTAGTTGTTTAACCGACATGCCCCATGTATACCATTACGGCTAAGTTGGGGTCCAATCTCTGCCCCGACTGAAGGGGTGTCAATACCGCGCTACTAGTAAGGACAATTGTGAGTGACCCTTATCTGGCAGGTACTAAAAGTGAGAACGGTGGGACCCTAAACTGACAGGTTAAGCCACCCCATCAACCCTAATCTGACAGGCTAAGATGTCTCAACCTACGCTGGCTACGTAGTTCTGGAACACAAGGATGAATTTTAAGAATCACACCCTAAAACTGGTAGGTGAGTCCCTATCCTTGGGTTCACTCGGTGCTAACTTCTACTCCCATTTGAAGAGACTAAACATAATTCAACTGACTGTACATGGACAAATTAACTGACTTCCGTTGACTGACAGAGTAGTACTATTATCTGAGAGTTAACTGAGATCATGAGATTTCTGAGGTTTCCTGAGTCACATGACTGACTGAGTTCTATAGATTATAGCTTGACTGAGATTATCGTGACAACATGACATGGCTCTAAGCACACAACTATGTTTTTCAGGTACGAATATCCCCAGGACTCGATAGAAGGAAACTGACACACATGACATGACTTTATCACAAGATTTGAGTCCACAATTCATAATATCATAAGTAGGGGATATCATATTTCATATAGTTATTCAACATCTTAAACATTGTAGGGAATGCATGGATATATTTCGTGTACATATTGTATATCTCCATTATCTTACATGCTTCATACCACCACAATAGCAACACTTGAAAAGCATGGGATTCATATTGAAGTATATAGCTAACATGGACTTGTCATTTAGACATCATAGAACCATACAAATATGAATTTCTAGCATCCTATGCATTTTATCAAACACCTTGCATGCATTCTTTAAGGCATAGGTGAACTTTATACTTGCACCATATTAAACCACCTAAAGTTCATGGTTTTCCAATAACAAACATATATATTCCATGAAAACACCTTTAGGCATCAGATTGAAACTTAAACAACAATCATCAACATGTACATACTCATATCACCACAAAAAGTTTACAAAATAATATTTAAAACATGGTTCTTCAGCTCTATGAACGGATTGGATCCATAGATGAACACTACACATACCTTAGTGATTGAATCTTGAAAGAGATCTAATATTTTTGAAGGTTCTTGAATAATTCCTTAGGATTGCTCTTGAGGAGATGATCTTGAGAGAAAACCCTAATTTTGTAGTTGAGAGTGTAAGAGAGGGTTTTAAGATGCTTAACTGAAGAAAAATGAGAAAAATTACGCCTCTTTAGGGTTATAAGTTGTGGAAGGTGAAGAAAAAGACCAAAATACTCTTATGAAATAAATTCCCAGTTGCTGAAAATCATAGCTGACGACATTTGTGACAAGGCGTAAAAAATGTGACAAGCCATAAAAAATGTCGTCACATAGGAGCTGGAATTGATGGTTTTTGCCTAAGTCTAAAGAACTTCGTGGTTGGGAGTCACAAATGTGGTAAGCTACCACGAATTTCGTCACTTAGGAGCTGGTTTCTGCCTAAGGCTGACGACCTTCGTGGTAGGGCGTCACAAATGTGGTAAGCTACCATGAATGTCATCACACAGGAGCTGGATTCTGCCTAAGGCTGACGACCTTTGTGATAGGGCATCACAAATGTGGTAAGCTACCATGAATTTCGTCACTTAGGAGCTGGTTTCTGTCTAAGGCTAACGACCTTCGTGGTAGGGTGTCACAAATGTGGTAAGCTACCACGAATGTCGTCACACTGTTTTCAGCCTGACATGTTGGAGTAAAATAGGAATAACTCTTTGCTCCGATATCGGATTTAGACAAAATTGGTATCATTGGAAATATAATTCAATTATCTATCTGTTGATAGGTCAAGAGCTCAAAAATTCCAAGTATAATGAGAGATATGCTCGTTTGAAGTTTACTATACCAGTATCCTTCCCAAGAATTCAATCGGTAAGGAATGTTTTGATTCGTCTGATAGCTGGGAGTTATTTGAAGCCTTAATATACATCTAAAATACTCATAAAATTATAAAATAACCATGATGTACTATGCATGATCTTGGTACATGGCTCTAATGATGGTTTGGATTTTTCGGGGTATTACAAAAATAGTACTACCTCCAAAATTCAAAAGACCTTCTGGAAGATCTGCAAAGAAGGATCGTGAAAAATTAGGCCGGGATATATTTGGAAAGAAGAATATCAACTCATACGGTGGTTGTGGGGCTAAGGGTCACAATAGGTGTTATTGTAGGAAATATCACAAATGATACATTTCTTTTTCTATATTATTTCTTAAAGCTTTATTTTTATTTTTTATAATGATGAACTAATTCAGTTTAGTTAATACATTTATGAATCATTTGACAATTGAAGACAGTAATATCTGAATACTGGAGCTATATATGTTTCAAAATCTGAACATTACACATGTATTTTCAAGCAGCAGTTCATATGTATTTTTGACATAGTAAATATATTTTAGGTTAAAGGTGGTAACTTTGATTAACCAAACAAGTATACGATTCCTAATTGTTCAAAGGTTTAAATATATGTGTCATATTCTGCAAATATATGTTTGAATTGCATAATGTTATTACTGCATATGTATTTATATTGTAAAAATACATTTGATGTATAATCCATATGTATTTTTTAGAAAAATATCATCACTGCATATGTATTTTGTAACTAAAATCAAATCTATAACTGCATTAAAAAGTCAAATTTATCTTTAATTCAAATTCTGTTGTATAATGATTTAAAACGAACACATATCAAAATTACATATTAAGTTTGATCAATACGTATTTTCCAACAGCTTTATATTAACACGACATATGTATTTTCTTGGGAAATATTTTTAATGTATAATCCATATGTATTTTGTAGCAAAATATTAGCACTGCATATATATTTTGTAAATAACTGCATTAAAATCTCAAATTTCACTTTAATTTAAATCCCAATTTATAATTATAGGTAATCAAAACATACTAAAATACATATTAGGTATGTTGCAGTTGTATTTTTGTAATTTTTGATTCTAACATTTCATATGTATTTTTATGCTGAAAAACAATTGATTTATACTACATATGTATTTTTAAGCATAATATGAAAACTACATATGTATTTTTTAACTAAATCTCACAGTAAAAGGCAGAACTCCATAAATTTCACACTACATGTTATATTTAACAATATAGAAAGGTGGTGAAAAACTTTAAAGAACAATAACAACATACTAAAATACATATTAGGAATGTATCATATGTATTTTTGCATTATTTGATTTTAACACTGTATATGTATTTTAGGCTAAATACAATTGATTTATACAACATATGTATTTTTAAACATAATATAAAAACTACGTATGTATTTTTTAACTAAATTTCACAGTAAAAGGTAGAACTCCATGAAATAGAACCAATTCAAAACATAAAAATTAGTCTGAAAACAATCAAAACCTACATCCATAAACTAGTTTCTAAACTACAAAAAGTCAAAATCCATCAACCATCATACATCAAAAATTTCAGTGACACTAGTTATTCTACTTTGCCTTGCAGGCCTCAAGGGTGCTTCAACATCACTAATGGCATTTGCTTCTTATTTTCGGATCCCATAGTCCCACAAAAGTGCAACATATCTTGTACGAAGTGCGTTGGAGTTGAACTCAGTCGCAGTAACTTTGTGACCATAAGAAAGGCACTGTGCATACGTAACCATAAACATGTTAATTGTAATGGAATACTAGATTTAAATATCACAACAGATAATACATTTGCTGCAATAGGCGACATATCTTATCAAACAGATTTAAACATATGTTGCAACATTTAGGTCATCTGCTTGAAATTTTATAACAGGTCTTCCTCTTTTTTATATTTGTTCCAACAGATTACCTGTCTTTTGCAACAGATAGATTATATGTTGTAACAAATTATGTATCTGTTGCGATAGATAGATCGAAAAATATATGCATAATGCAGCAGATGACCAACCTATTCCAACAGATAATCAATCTGTCACAGCAGGTATTATATCTGTTACAACAGATAGATAATTTGTTGCATAATAAAAATTCAACTTTTGCCAGACATAAAAATTATTGCCACTACATGTAATATAAAGTAAGTGAAGTGGATTGAAATAAAAAATTTGTTATCGTGTTTATCTCTGCCTTTGTACATATTCTTCTGTATACAAGGGCTCCAACCATTTAGTAAGGGCATCTGCTGAAAATTATATAACAGTCCTTCCTACTTTTTTAATTTGTTCCAATAGATTACCTATCAGTTGCAATAGATTATATATCTGTTGCGACAGACAGACGAAAACATCTGCATAATGCACCAGATGACCAACCTATTCCAACATATAATCAATCTGTCACAACAGGTATTATATATATATATATATTACAATAGATATTCAATCTGTTGCATTATAAAAATTTAACTTTCGCCAGACATAAAAATTATTGCCACTACATGTAATGTGAAGTGGCGTGAAATAAAAAATTGTTATCATTTTTGTATCTGTCTTTGTACATATTCATCTTTATACATGAGCTCCAATGATTTAGCTAGTACCCCATAATTCTAGATCTCTTGCATCTTTCCCATAACGGAGTTGCACATATCGGTCATTTCTATGCCGTCAGCAAACACTCGATGTATGCAAGCGAGTACGGCCCGCACGTTGTACCCGTTTTATTTTTTGGAGCTGGATGTTCTTATTTCGACATTCAAAATCCCATGATTCCTTTCTCCAGACTTTCGCCGGAAAATGATCTATCAACTTACTTTGCGTCAACAACTTGAGGAACAACTTCAAGAGTGGCTTTACGTGGGTTAAAAATGTGTCAACAGGTAAGTTGCATTCATAAACTTTAATCTTTCCCTCATCGAGTAATATCTCAACAGTGAGAAAATATTTGATTTCTATGTTCATGACTGCAAGGATTCTCTTTGCCTTTGTCCAGCTGTTGCCGTATAGATATGGCCTCTTTCCTCTAACATATTTAATCATTTCCTCATCCTATTTGAATGAAGAAACTAACTTATCTAATCTCTGGCCACCGATACCAACTCGCCTATGGAGATCATCATACCCATCCTTGAAATTATTGTAGAAGTTGAGGTCCATTATCCTATCAGCAACGTCATAAGTATCCGGGTACACTGATTGCCTGCCCCGCATGAGGCAGAGAATTTCATCAATATACTATGGTATAAAAAGACAATTTTAAATGATTTAATAATTGTAAAGAAGAAAAATACAGTGGAAAGATTCTGTTCCAGAGGGTTCTTTGAAGCAGTTCACAGATTACCCAGCTAGCATAACTTATGCAACCGAAGTGTATGATGTTGCAACAGAATACCCAGATATCGCAATAGATTACACATCTAGTGCACACAACTTCTTCTTCATGGAGGTGATAGGAAGACTAGGTTAGAAAAAGTAAACTTACATTGTCCTCGTACCACTCACGCATATTTGTCATATTCGTGAAGTTTTTTGCGACAAATGAATGCATGGTGTATTCTTCTGGAACCTTCATCTTGTCATTCATGATTTTTTGCAGTTCTTTCTTCTTTTCATAGCCAAGTGTCGCATAAATGTCCACCTTCTTCAGCGGCCTCTGAACTTCAACAACTTTTGGAGCGGAAGGAGTTACAACTTTTTTGTTTTCACAATAGAGAGTATTTGTCTAATTTTCTTCTCTTCCTCCTAACTGTCACTGTATGAGTGTACTGCTCCCTCACCTAGTTGGATAGTATGACACCACTCTTAGATTTCATTTTCTCGACAGCTTTAACAATTGCCTTTAGTTTTTCAAGGAGTTTATCCTCTCTGTCCTTGCACACTTTGCATTTGCAATGAGAACATGAAGGTGAAGAGGGGTGAGAGGGACCTGTGAAAAGGGTGTTTACAAATGTTTTTTTTGAGAGGCACCCGAATCAACAACTCAACCAGCAACACCCCCAAAAGAAGCACCCATATCTGTTGCATTAAAAGGTTGGTCATGAAGAGCTTCAACATTAGGCTGAGCTTGCCTAACTGCTCTTCTTATGGCTGTTGCTCCAGCCAATTTCTTCTTTATTAACTCCACCGTTGTGTCTGATTTTGTATCAACAAGACCTAGAGTAATAAAAGAAGTCATCCCTAACTCATGCTCAGTAGTCACGATCTAAAGATGCACAACCTATTAAAAAAGGCAAGAGATATTTAAATCATATAATAATAATTTGTAGATAGTTGGGTTACATGTTAACACAACCAACTTATACAATAGACGATCTAGCTGCTGCAACATCTGATCTGTATTTCATGATAGATTGATAATATGTTGCATCAGATTACCTATCTATTGCATAATTTACAGTAGATGGGTAATCTGTTGAGTCAGGTTCAGAGAACCAGAGCAATAGATGGTTAATCTGTTGTGAAATATGGATCTTCTATTGCAACAGATTACCCATCTGTTACTCTGGTTGCAGTTGATGGGTAGTATATTAGAACAGATGAACCATCTATCACAACAGATAGAACATATGTTTCAATATCTTTCTTTGAGGCAAATTATTTTAGTTGAAAGAAGACGTACTACATCATCCGGAGAGTTAAATAGATTAGTCTCCTGTTCTTTAATATTTTTTCACTACCCTTTGCGGCCCCCAACCACCTAAGGATCCTTGGATGGGAAACCTTTTTTGGGTAATCCTTGAACTACTTTCGGAGGGGAGAAATGGCTTCACATGCCCAAGCCTAAAAAATGTAAATAGGAAGCAAGCCAAAAAAAGTCATAATATAACTATATTCAATATAAATTAATGGATGAATGAAAATAGTGATCAATTTTACCATGAAAGTCCAAGGAAAGCCGTATAATATGATTGTCCTTGGGCATAGCTTTGTAAATAAATATTAGACAGTCAAGTAGTGGTTGTCATATCCACAGGTATAATTGTTGAATTTATTACAATCATCAACAAGCCCCAACAAATCATCTACTTTGATTTTTCTGATGTCTCTTTCCAATAAAATGGAATGGACAAACTAAACTAAGCACAATTTCTCCCTGTAGTGCTTTGGTATGTTTTTATCCTCGAGATTTGCCATCAAATCCTTCGCTTTGTAGCTACATCCAATAATGCCCAACAACCCATATTTTTTTATCTTGCATTTGTTGGACCTTTTGTGGGGTGTTTCCTTGATGAGAGGTTCTTCTGGACGATCACATCTCAAGCCCGCCACTATAGCAAACTCTTTCAATCTAAAACAAAACGACATGCCACAGTAGTTGATCCAGATTTTATCCATATTTTTTTACCCTCCTTCGGATCTTTATCATCCCCCGCATACTTGATCCTACGCTTTATAAGACCATATACCATTCTCAATGGGAAGCGGAGAGTGCAGTCCTCCGGCATCTCAAGAAAGTATGCAAAGCAGCTCCTCTTAAAAAGTCCGTCTATGTTTTTATTCTTCATAATTCTCCTTAATTCATCAAAATGTTTTGCCAACTGACGTTTAAGTACAAGATCGTTAGTTACTTCTTTAAGGCAATCCATCGACATCATAACTCAAAACCTGTCGATACAAAGGTTTTGATAGGATATTGCTGGTATTTCGATATTAATTCACGCCTCATTGTTGAGAAGGAGTTATCACTTTCCTCATCTTTATTTTACCCCGACTGAGATTGTTCAGAAAGTTCCTTCGAATCTATCTGTACTCTAGCCTTTTTTGTTGGGTGGTTAGAAGTTGATCCACTTTCAACTTCTTTTCTTTTGGGAGACATCTTTTAACTACAAACAATAGAAAAATAAAAAATACATTGCATTTGATGTCTGCATGATTTTTTTAAAAAAGTTAAGATAAATTTCAATAAATTATTCTATGCCATATTACAAAAAAAAAATAATCCAATGGATAACCCATTAGTTGGAACAGATAGGGAATCTATTTGAAGACCTATTTAATATCTCCTGATAGATCTCCCACCTGTTACAACAGATGGACAACCACAAATACCACAATAAATGCCACCACCAAGGCCACCAAGACCACCACCAATGCCACCAATACCAACACCAAGACCACCGACACCACCACCAAAAACACAAATACCAACACCACCAACAACTGCCACCGACAACACCACAAATACCATCCAATAATACCACGATAGTCCACAAAATAATGAGACAAAAACTAGGATTTTCTTGGGTGCTTCCTACTTTTTTAGCATCAAAACTCAAAATTGTTACCCATTCTCGAAGATAATACAAGTAAAAGTCTTCTTTTTCACCATTAATTAAAAAGCACTAATTTTTATAATAAAGAACAAATGTAGAACTCTTCTCGAACTCTGTTACAGAGAAGACAATGGATACAAGCGAGAATAAAGTAAAAAATAACAACTATGTAGACAAAAATGGGAAGAAAATCGATCTATTTTGAAAAGTTGAGGAATATATTGAGTAGTTGTTGTCTGTATTGTTGAGAGAGAGAGGGAGAGAGAGATAAGAGCGAGAACTTGAGATTTGAAATAAAAAAAAGTTTTTCACACAAATGGATGATTTGTAATTTTGGAAAAGAATGACATGTTTTGAGATTGTTAATTTAGTCCGAATTGATCTTAATTAATTTTTAAAATTTTTAAAGATATAGTTTTTAAAATATTAAGTTAATGAGAATCTCTTCAACTCAGAGTGATCGATCGATGACTCGGGTCGGGATGAACCCAATACCAACACCATGCAATTGTAAAGACTCAATTAAAGTTGTATTTGGCCCTATGAACTCATTCATCACTAGCTCTACCTAAATCAATTTAGGTACTAGATTAACATTAAGTTAATGAAAATCTATACAACTAAGAGTGATCGATCGATGACTCGGGTTGGGATGAACGAAATACCAATACCATGCAATTGCAAAGACTCAATTGAAGTTGTAGTTGACCCTACGAAGTCATTCATCCCAAGCTCCACCTAAATTAACTTAGGTACTAGCTTATCATTAAGTTAATGAAAATCTTTTCAACTCAGAGGATCGATCGACGACTTAGGTAGGGATGAACCCAATACCAACACCATGCAATTGCAAAGACTCAATTAAAGTTGTAGTTGACCCTATGAACTCATTCATCCCAAGATCCACCTTAATCAATTTAGGTACTAGCTTAACATTAAGTTAATGAGAATCTTTTCAACCCAGAGTGATTGATCGAAGACTCGAGTCAGGATGAACCCAATACCAACACCATCTAATTACAAAGACTCAATTAAAGTTATAGTTGACCTTATGAACTCATTCATCCCTTGTTCCACCTAAATCAATTAAGGTACTATCTTAACATTAAGTTAATGAGAATATTTTCAACTCAGGGTGATCGATCGACGACTCGAGTTGGGATGAATGTAATACCAACACCATGCAATTACAAAGACTCAATTGAAGTTGTAGTTGACCTTATGAACTCATTCATCCCTAGTCCACCTAAATCCATTTAGGTACTAGATTAACATTAAGTTAATGAAAACTTATTCATCCCTTGTTCCACCTAAATCAATTTAGGTACTAGCTTAATATTAAGTTAATGAGAATCTTTTCAACTCAGAGTGATCGATCAATGATTCAGGTTTAGACGAATATAATACCAACACCATGCAATTGTAAAGACTCAATTGAAGTTGTTGTTGACCCTATGAACTCATTCATTCATCCCTAGTTCCACCTAAATCAATTGCAATGAAATCTATTAAAATAAACAACTGAGCTGTTGGATATTCTCAAACAAATATTCATATATGCTGCAACAGATGACATATCTGATTTAATTATCAAATAGACATTTGCATTTGTTGTGATAGATGACTGAGCTATTAGAAATTTTTAAACAGATATTGATATCTATTGTTACAGATGACATATCTGATTTAATTATCAAATGGACATTTGCATCTGTTGTTACAGATGACTGAGATGTTAGAATTTTCAAATAGATATTGATATCTGTTGCAACAAAAGACATATCTATTTTTTTTTTAAATTTTAAAGAAGTCTGAGTAGATAAAGTAGTACTACTAAAGGCGATAAAAACTGTTTCTTAGATAACTTAAAATTCTCATTGAGTAGTCTTGCCTTATCTTTTCAATGTCACCCCTTGTCTTCCTCGTGCCCCTCAAATTATTAATGACTATTAAAACCCCTAATACATCTAGAATTATCTCATCTCTCATTCAACCCTAAGTTTATTTTATTCTTCTCTTATTTTTCTTTCTCCCGTCTTTAGGGTTATCACAACCTTTTTTCTCTCTTCTCTTCTCTTTATCATAATGATCCTTTAAGATCTAAGCAGATCCATATCTTATATTCCACGACTGAAATTGCTGTTTTGATCCCCTTTTGACATTAAGGTATGGTTCACTATTGCTCTTTCATTTTCATCTTCTTCTTTGTAAGTTATTTACATCTATTTTTATATTTAATTACCATTTATCCATATCATATTTATTTAAAAAATTTGAGGAAACTTTTAAGTAATGAATAAATGAACCGAGAATTTTATTATAATACGTAAAAAAAGTCATCTATTGGGAGAAGTTTAAAAGCTTTGTTGGCAGTATCATTTTTTTGTATGTATTTTATTTATTTCTTTGTTGTTGATGCTGTTATTGATGTTGTTGGTGGAGTTGGAATTGTTGAAACTTGTGGTGTTGTGTTGTTGATGGTGTTGGAACATACGATGTTGCTTCTTTGTTGTTGATGATGTTGTTGATGGTGTTTGAACAAATGTTGTTGTTTTCTTTGTTGATGTTTTTTATTTGTTGTTTCTTTGTAGTTTATGTTGTTGTTGATGTTGCAACAGATGAAGCAACTGTTGGAACAAATCAAACCACTAGTAAGGCTGGTTTAATGTATTCCAACAGAATCCACATCTATTGCAACAGGCTCTACATCTGCTGTAACAAACTCCACATCTGATGCAACAGACTCCTCATTTATTGCAACAAACATTACACCTATTGCAACAGACTCCACATCTGTTGCAATAGATGGTTAACGTTCTTTTAGTGATATTATTTTTTCCTCTTCTTTCTAGATATAAGAAATTGAAAGTTGATCAACTTTTTTCCGATCAACATAAGAGGCTGCAGTAAAGATGGGTTCGAAGGAATAAGCTACATGCAGATGGAACCACTGCATATGTGGGAGTTATGTATTACTGATAATATTATCATGGAAACACACATAGAGTACATTAATTTTGTGAATGCTGTTTATACGGATTAGTCATTGATGATTCAAACAAGATATCTGCAGTTTTATAGTTATGTTTGGTAGGTCCAAACTGATAAGGCTGAGGGACCATAAATATGGTTTTGATACCCTATTAAGATTTAATGTCGGTTGTTGCTCATGTTTATATGTCAAGCATTGTGAAGGGATCTAGTTTTGGTGTTATTATAAAGAGATTCAATAGCGATTGGACTAAATTTTATGGTGCATTGGACTCTAATAAGGCCTTCAAAGCCTAGTACTGCATCTAACAAGAATGGAAAACTAATATAGTTATTGCCCTAGCCCAAATTTATATGTTAGGTTGCTCGGGGTGATGATTATATGCCAGAAGGTACGGTAGGAAAATGCCTTTGAGGAAAAATGGGTGGTTGATGAAAGACTATATCATCTGAGAGCTAATTGAAAAGGGTACATATGGTAAAAAGTAACTTCTGGCGAATCTGACCGATGAAACTATCTTAAAACATTAGAAATTTGTATCAAGTGTGAATATAAAATTGTATCTGATAATAAAAAATCCTTCTTTTGTTTCTCTAAGAGAAAAATAGTACAGATGGTCATTTTTATAGGGAGCTGCATCTAGGTAGCATTATCGGGATTATCACCTAGATTCTAGATAATAGCAGAAGACCAAGAAAGTAGCCTTACGTGCATCGAGGGTTGAATGATGTACAGTAAGTCTAGAAAACTTGCGCCAACAACAACTGCAGTTAAAATAAGGAATCTAAGCGAAGGCGATAATTTTTAAATTTTAAATTGTATCATATGACTTTTTGTTTTTGGTGTCGATTAGGTCCATTGTTGTTGACCTGATTGGAACCACAAATAAGATTGAAAGGCAGTTTGAGTGTCATTACTTTCTTAGCAATATGGTTATAATTAATTGTGTTTTGTAGCCTTAGCATGCTATCAATATTTCTTGGAGGAGATTAGAGACTTGTTGTAGTATGTGAATTTCAATAATTTTCAAGTTTGCCTCTAGCTTGCCGATTTGGTATTAAAGCTTGTCGTTGCTGTCTTTGAATTTGGTATAGAGTTCCTGATCTCTTGTGAGCTTGATCAGAAACACTATCTTTGAAGTTATGGCATTGTAGAAGCCCTTCAAAACACTTTCTACAGAAGCCTTAAAGGATACATGTAGGGTTGCTGTGTATGTTTTTAGTTCAAAATGTATTGATGCACAATCAAGATGTGGTCCCAACCGTTGAATACCTCACTTTTATCGAGCGTTGCTCAATGTATCTTACTCAATCAACCTTCATGGGATTTGATAAATTAATAAGCAAGGAGTTACTTAACATTTGATCTAAACTGACTCTACCAAGCCTAGCAAACGTTACATAACTCCAGGCTCATTAACGTATCAAAAAACTTTTTTTGAGTTAGTGGACAAATCAAAAGAGCTCAATCTCTCAGCCTTTCTATTAATCACTTTCTCTAATATAGATGACAATATATCCTCCATGCAAAAGTCTACACCATCAGCAGAAAGCATTATTAGTAATGTACAAAGGCCATAGAAGAAAAATTATCAACTCATCTTTCTTGCTCAAGTATCCAAAAAAGAAAAATTTCAACTCCTTTATCTTGCACTATTAAGCTATGTACTAGCTTGTCGTACATTTCAACTCCTCACATTGCTCAACAGTGAAAGATAGAGGAGTTGAAATTTTTATTTTTCAGATACTTAAGCAAGACAGAGGAGTTGAAATTTTTTTTTGTGGCCGTTGTACATTACTAATAATGTCTTCTGCTGATGGTGTAGTCTTTTTCATGGTGCATATCTTGTCATCTATATTAGAGAAGAGCTATCAAGAGAAAGGCTAAGATATTGATCTCGTTTGATTTGTCCACTAACTCGGGCAAAGTGTTTTGATAGGGTAATGAGCGTAGAGTTATATAACGTTTGATAAGCTTGGTAGAGTTAGTTTAGATCAAAAGTTACGTAGCTCCTTGCTTAGTAATTTATCAAATCCCTTGAAGGTTGGTTGGGAAATCTGTATTGAGCAACGCTCGATAAAAATGAGCTATCCAATGGTTGGGACCACATCTTGAGTGTGCATTAGCACATTTTTGACCTAAAACAAACACAAAGACCCTCCATGTATCTTTTAAAGCTTCTGAAGAAAGTGTTTTGAAGGCCTTCTTCAATTCCACAACTTTGAAGGAGAAATTATTCCTGATCAAGCACATAAGAGACCAGGAACTCTATACCAACTTCAAGGTTGGCAACGACAAACTTAAAAATTATCGGGATTCACAGACAACAACAAGACTCTGATCTTCTCCAAGGAATGTTGAAAGCATGCTAAGGTAAGAAAGCACAATTAATTAATCCATATTACTAAGGAAATAATGACAATCAATTTGTCATTTAATCTCGTTTGTGGTTCCGATCAGGTCAGCAACAATGGACCTAATCGGAACCACAAACAAGAAGGCATGGGATGCAATTTAAAATTCAAAAATTGCCACCTTCGCTTAGATTCCTTACTTTATCTGCGGTTGCTATTGGCGCAATGTTTCTAGACTTACCGTACATCATTTCAATTCTTGATGCCCGTAAGGATGATTTCTTGGTTTTCTATTATTTTCTATCTAGGTGATAATTTCGAGCACGCTACCTAGTCGCAGCTCCCTAGTAAAGTGTCCATATGCATTATTTTTCTTTCAAAGAGATAACAGATGAATTTACATTACCAGATACACTTTTATATTTGTACTTGATTCAGATTTCTCATGTTTTAAGATAATTTCATCCGCCAGATTTGCTATAAGTTCCTTGCTACCCTACATCTCCTCTTTAATTTGCTCTCAAATGATATAGTCTTTCATCAACTGCCCTTTTCCTCGCAGGCATTCTCCTTCGGCTCCTTCTGGCGTATAATCATCTTCTCGAACAAGCCTTTCATATAAATTTAGTCCAGGGGAATTTCTATTGTTTTTTTGTTCTTGTTTGATGCAGTGTGAGGCTTTGAAGGCCTTCTCAGAGTCCAATGTACACTTAAGTCCAATCACTATTGGATCTCTGCAATGACACTAAATATTGATCCCTTCTCAAAACCTTACACACATGAAAACAAGCAACAACCGTTAGTAATTCGTAATAGAGTATCTGCACCATCTTCATGTGGCCCTCAGCCTTATCAATTTGATCCCATCAAACTTAACTGTACAATGCAGGATCTTGTTTGAATGATCAGTGCCTAATCGGTTAAAAACTACATTCACAAAAACATTGTACTTTGTGTGTGTTGTCCCGATGACCTTATCAGTAATACTTAACTCCCACACATGATAGTGGATCCATCCATCTACGCGCACCTTATTATTCCTCGCCCATCTGTGGCTTAAATTGAATAAACAGATGACTAACAAGTTACAACAGATGCCACATCTGTTTAAATTGTGAAATAATTGCATACATCTGTTACGATAGATGATCAATATGTTGCAACATATGACATATCTGTATGAAAAGCAAATAGATATATCCATTTGTTGCAACAGATTGCCAATATATTTTAAGTTATCTAATAGATGGAATATATTTTGCAACAAATTACCCATCTGTTAGATTTATTTTAAATCAATTTTCTTTTCTTTCCAAAATACAATATAAGATAAAATGTTGTATTTAGATATTTTTTTTAATTTACATATTTGAAAAGTCACCAGTTTTATTTAATTAAGGGATATGAATAGTCGTGGCTTTTTGTTTGACTAACCCCTTCCAATTCAATCATTTATAAATAGGTCTCTCCTTACTCGTTCATTCTACTACACTTACAAATATGACTGATCCAGATTCGTGCAAGAAGATTCATATCGAGTCCTTGCGGGAACTTGAAAGGCAGTTTAATGAATTCCAGAGGGATTTGGCCGACTTCGGAGTAGTAGTAGTAGTAGTAGTAATTAGGTTATGTTTTTTCTTTTAGCATATGTATGTATTTTCCTCTTTTTGTATATAAGATCTACCCATGGAATTCAAAACTCTATGTTTAGTGGTCGAATTTAAATTTTTAATTCTTGTTTAGTATTGAATTATCATTCTGTTTATTCTTTATTCTCAACATGTCGACGGTTGGTGGTTGTAAATAAATAATAAGGAAATAAATGATAAACATAATTTATAACTGTAATAGAATGGTTATTTAATTTTAATAACTGATCATGACTCTTCGACATATGTGTTTTTAAATCTGTTTTTGTAATTTATACAGTAAAAAAGTCACCAAATTTGGATTAAAGATATGTTGATTATTAAAAAAGATAGCTTATATGCGCAACATATATATTATCTGATGCAACAAATTATCGATTTGTTGCAACAAATGGTAATCTGTTGTCACAGATGGGTTATCTGATGCAACATATATATAATCTGTTGCTACAACTCAATAAAAACGATTACTGAAAAGAACTTATTAAGTCATAACTTTCCATAGTAATAAAAAAGTCATCCATTTGAATGTAATTAATAAATGGAGGTGAACAGTCACACCTTCTTGTTTTTGAATCTATTTTTTTAATTTACATAATAAAAAGTCACCAAATTTGGATTAAAGATAACGATATGATGATTATTAAAAAAATATATATATTACAACAGATATATTATCTGATACAACAAATTGTAGATTTGTTACAACAAATGGTATATCTGTTGTCACAGATGGGTTATCTAATGCAACAGATATATAATCTGTTGCCATAACTCAATAAAAACAGTTACTGAAAAGAACTAATTAAGTCATAACTTTCCACAATAATAAAAAAGTCACCAGTATTAATAACTGGAGGTGAATAGTCGCACCTTTTTATTTTTGAATCTGTTTTTTTAATTTATATAATAAAAAAGTCAACTAATTTGGATTAAAGATAAAGATATGATGATTATTAAAAAGATATATGTTGAAACAGATATATTATCTGATGCAACAGATTGCAGATTTGTTGCGACAAATAGTATATTTGTTGTCACAGATGGGTTATCTGATGCAACAGATATATAATCTGTTGCCACAACTCAATAAAAATGGTTATTGAAAAGAACTAATTAAGTCATTACTTTCCACAGTAATAAAAAAATCACCATTTTTAATAAATGGAGGTGAATAGTCGCGCCTTTTTACCTAACTCATTCAAATTTAATCCTCTATAAATAGGTCCCTCCTTACTCATTCATTCTACTACACATATCTATTTATTTCTTGGTATTGTCTTTCATATTACTCTTTCAACTACTTTCTCTTCAAGGACTTGATAGCTTTTTTCTATCTCCGGTAAATTCTTTTTCTTACTTTTTATGTAAATATACGTTGTATTACTTTCGGATTCTTTTCTTTACTTTTATTTTTGTCAATTTATGCGTGTTCTAGATTATGAATGATCTAGTGTGGGATATCGCTATTTTATGAGACGCCGTATGAGAACTGCAGAGGCAGGTTCATGATATATAGTGGGAGTTAGCCACTGTCAGAGTAAGGATGTTGCGGGAGATCCGCAGGATGAGGAGGGCGCTGCTGCTACTGGTCAAAGATTGGCCGACTGACGATAATAATAATAATGATGAAGATGATAATGACAATAATTAGATTATTTTGTTTCTTTCTTTTTAAGTCTTTGTATATGTACTTTTGTTTGTTTTAGTTTAATAAAAAAATTATGTTTGATCAACTTTGACGTTGTAATTCATATTTAAATTTCATTCTGTCTATTATCTTCTCAACAAACATGTCGACGATTGGACGTAAGAAATAATTTTGAATCCAGTAGCAATAACAAGATTTAAGATTTATCTGTTGGGGGTTTGTGACAGGGGCTGATTTATGTTGTTCCAAACAGATTACTCATATGTTGCAACAGATACGCAGTCCGATGCAATAGATAAGTAGTCTGTTTCAACAGATAACTAGTCTATTGCACGGCTTTGACGTTTTAATTCATACTCTCTTCGTCTCAAATTACCCGTCCCAAATTGAGATGACACATTGATTAAGAAAAATAATTAATAACATGTCTAGTTTACCATAATATCCCTATTAAATAAAGTTTACATTTTAATTTTAAGAAAAAGTGATTAATACAAAGGGTAAAACATGAATTTTTTTTTATCCCTTCTTGATTAATGAAAAAAGAAAAGTAAAATAAAAAATTAAATTAGGAAATTTGAGACGGGTAATTTGAGATGGAGGGAGTATTTAATTTTCATTCTATCTATTATATTCTCACCAAACATGTCGTCGATTGAACGTAAGAAATAATTTTGAATCCAGGAGCAATTGCAAGAGTTGAAACATATTAGTTATCTGTTGGGTTTGTGGCAGGGGATGATTTGTGTTGTTCGAAAAAGATTAATCATCTGTTGCAACATATAAGCAGTCTGATGCAATAGATAATCAGTTTGATGCAACAGATAATCAATCTGATGCAACAGATTAACTAGTGTGTTGCAACAGATAAATCTTCCGTTGCAACAGATTACTCATCTGGTGCATCAGGTGGGTGATCTGTTTAAATTGTGGGTACTTATGTTGGATTCATGATCGGTTCTATCCATTGTTGGAAAACAGCGGTAACTGTGTACTTACATGACAAATTTGAATAAAAAATATAATTTTACTTACCAAAATCACCTATGAAGTAATGCCAAAGTGGAAAATGATGTAGGAAATAAAATTTGACCTAAGAAATTGGTCAGATAGCAGCAGTAATGGTAACAACAACGACAACAATGGTCGACAAGAACAAGATAAAGATGATAATGAAGTAGAAGATGATGAATAAAGCAGCATCAACAATGAACAATAATAATTGTGAAGAATCGTGAAGAGAGGAAAACAACAACGGATGAGAAGAGAGAGAGAAACACGATTTTTTTCCCCCTCCATTTCCTGTTATATTAACTAACATTTGGATCAAAGTATAAATTAAAAAACTTGTGGGTTATTTTCAAACTTTTCCAACTTTCTTAATCCATAATAACGTAATTGTCACCTCCACTCAATAATTAAGGCTTGTGTCACCTACACCTCATTTTAAAACTCTTTTGTCACCTACAACCCAAAACCCCTTGATACAATCAAATCTAAAAAAAGCAATCATAAAGTAATTACATGTTTGTACTCTTCAAATTTATGATTTTTATGCAATGTATTCAATATTACTTACTTTAAAAAACAATTGATATCTAAAGAAAAATGGAAAAAGAATTAACTAATATATTATCTTATTTTTTTTTTTTTAAAATAAGAAGTGTTTTTGATCAATTAATTTTAGTGATCATGACAATTAAAAAAAAACGGAGGAAGTATTAAAATGTCGAGAAATTAACTTACAACAAAAAAGTTCACACGAATACTGAAAACTAAGGGAACCAAATAGCCATTTTTTCTAAACAAAAGTTCACGACAAAAGGAAAAAAGGCATTTCACTAAAGCATAATACTAGTATTTATTTTCTTCTTCGCTGGATAAAATAATAACAATAATTATAAAATAAAATATAAAAAAGAATTAAGGGTATTTAAGTTGATCCCTATAGGCTGTTTCGATCTTGGAAACAACCTCTGGCAGAAGTGTGCATAGCTAAAGCTTTAGGGCACTGAGCTACCCTTCTCTAATATTAATGTAGCCCTTCAAGTAGGCAACCAAAGAAACAAACGTTCACTTCAAACACTAAATTACCTAATGACATATCTACCTGATGACATCACTATGATTATTCTCTCATATATATCCATTAAATCCCTCTTAAGATTCAAGTGTGTTTCTAAGTCATGGCGTTCTTAGATTTCATGCCCGAAATTTGAGCTCGGGAATCATCATCGACAAAGAGCAATCACCATGATGGTGTATAAAAATATTTCACAAAAATGAGTTCCTTTCGATCCATAAATCAACAACTCACTTTGGATGAGCTCAATGCTCCTTTCATGATAGTGATGATGATGATGAGAGCGATAGAGGATTTTTTTTCTAGACTTTTAGGTTCTTGTCATAGTCTTATATTGATTAGTAACCAAGTGTATCTACTTGTGGAATCCTGCCACCCGATTATACACCAAATTATTTGACCTTGATAACTTGGTGCACACGTATGTGCCACGTAGGTACTAGGGTTGCCAAAAATACGGTTTTAATTAGTCCAGGGTAATAGGACCCTCCTAAAATTTGGATGTGTCTCAGCAATTTCGTTTATAGTTCAGCGTGGAAACAGAACATTTTCTCTAATAAAAATAGTGCTTGGGATTTACACTTAGAACCTCAAATTGAATTTTCAACCCCCCGAAACTATTGAGCCAATTGCCTACCTTTAGTCATCTTGTG
This sequence comes from Capsicum annuum, assembly GCF_002878395.1. Lineage (NCBI taxonomy): Eukaryota > Viridiplantae > Streptophyta > Magnoliopsida > Solanales > Solanaceae > Capsicum > Capsicum annuum. The sequence goes on from NC_061117.1 coordinate 8,265,925, forward strand.
TTTAGGGAATTCAAAATCTATATATATACACTAGACGTAAACTCTACCTTAGATATAGAGTAAATTTTA
>NC_061117.1:8268993-8349081 GCF_002878395.1 Capsicum annuum
TTCGGGAGAACACCTTTGCCCTCTCCTACGCACGGGAATTGAAAAAGAACATGAAACCATTAGCTCCCAACAGTGGAGAACCCAGGGCTCTAATCCTCTGAACTACAGGCTCCACCCCGTCTCCACTGGATCTATTCCACAGATTACCCTCAATAAAAGTAACCTTTCATCTCCCTAGCCATTTTGGGTTAAGATGTGGAAGCGCATTTATCTCTATACGAAGGGTGCATCTCGATGTGTGAATTGGGAGAGAAGTCTATTCTTTTGCGTCTTCACTTTGAAAAATTAGTTCAACAGTTGAAGAACATGCATCTTTTGGGAAGAATAAACAAGCTTTTTCAGTCAGTAGCTCGGGACAGAAACACTGATGTGGTGAAAATCGATTAAACCTTGGCAGAGTAGGTAAAATGCTTTATTTACAAGTTATGAGCGTGGTTGAGTTAAATAGCACTCTACATTATGACAATTCCTTCATTTTGAATGCAAGAAAAGCTATAGCATATAGAGTTAGGAGAGTGTGAAGCATTTGAAGACGAAAAATTTACATATGGAGATGACAAGAAGCAAATGGAACTTGTTGAGCAACATGATATGGGGATTGCAAAGTCTTTCATAGTTCTCTGTCATGCTAGTTTAGAAGGGAAGTTTCGTGCTTTTTGCATTAAGGCTAGCAAACAAAATAATATCAACATAGAAGATATCTTTATTGCTGACTGCAAGTTTACATCAAATTAGTTAAGCCAATGATGAATTTTGATATTGCTAGAAATTATAACACGATTGGTTATAGAATTGGCATAACCGTTACTTTTGGGAGCGTATACAAAATTATGCCGGCAAATTATGAAGTACGAGCCTTTGGCAAAACTGCGAGTGCATGAGCAAGTGAATGAACGAACCTCTATTATAACCATGCTAACAAACTTCCAAGAATGTAAATCAACATTTTTTTCTTTGTCTTTCCCTTGTTATGACAGAAAATGAGAAAATCCTAATATACAAAACTTTATAAATATGGAAAAAAATGAATTAATGAGCTACTTAATGAGCATATTGTGATTCAACATGGAAAAGAATAACTTAAACAAGCTGTTCCAGGGTGTTACTGGTCTCTAACGCTAAGAAAATACTGATTGCAACATGATTTGAACCCTGTTTGTAGCTTTTCTATGAAGTAGAACATTGCGAAATAAAAAAAAAGAATAAAGCACAAGAGAATTTTAAGAAGGGTCGATGGAGCAGGTAAAAGCAGGAAGAAATTCTGAAAGGGTATGAGTTGGGATGTTATTGTCACGACCCGAACCGAAGCCCTGGCCGCGATGGGCATCTCGAACCATGAAGGCCCAAGAGCCCTCTTATCTTGTCATCATGAGCATACTTATCTATTAACCTTAATGCGGAAATAAACTAGGAGCATGATAGTTCTATTATTACAACTTAGCAAATACGAAACATAAGTCCATAAGAAAACTCATAACCACCTATAAAAAGTCTATGAAGTCTCTACTAAACTAGAAACAACAATCTGTCTGAAATTGGGACAAGGCCCCGGTCGGACCATGAGCTAAATTAAATGAATTTAACACATTGAAAAACACGCCTTCCGGAACAAGGGAGGCTCACCAACTCTGAATTTACGAAAACAATCTACTGTTTAGTAGGACTCGAGACTGGGCCTCAGAACCTGAAATACGGGGAGTCAATACACAATGTATTGGTATGTGAAACAATCCAAAATAGCATATGTTTATACAACATAGATGAGAGCATTTCATAAAACAATTAGAATATGATAATTAAAACACATGGGCATTTTTCGAGACGTCTTAAAACATTTTCTTATAATCATGATGCCACTCTTTATTTTTAATTCTGAGCTAGATGGTCCACCCTACAAAACATGAATACCCACGGGCTATATGGGTCCTTCCTTGACTCGGTGGCCAAGCCCTCAATCCGAGTTTGCCGCAAGGATTGGAGTATCATAAAAAGGTATGCGCAACTTGCCGACACACCATTGCTATCCCACTTGCTGAATACCACATAAAAACCCGTATTAGCAAAACATGATTTCGGGATAAGAGTTATCTGAACTCAAGCCTTCTTCGGGTAATCAACTAGCTCTCTTTAAGCCCCATTTTAATCCTTTAAAACTATGCTTATGCTTTTAAAATATTTGTATCTTTCATATTAAGGGCACCTCGTGATAGGTATTGTCATACCTAGACTTGCAAACCATATCGTGTCATGTCATAATCATAGCCCTTTTTGTAAAAGAAATCACATAGATGACCACCCTTATAGATTCAAATATTTCAGGAGGAAATTCTTATTTCAAAACACATGCAAACATATACAAAACACTCCCTTTGAAAACACTTAAAAATATGATGGCCAATCTCTCCTTAGAACACATGCATATATTTCTATTAGCAGAATGAATACTTATAAACAAGGAAAGTACCATCTCATCATGTCATAAACAATGTGAACCATAACGATAATAAGGAACTTACTTTCAAAACCCTAGTTCATACATTTGAAATAAACCACACTACAAATAGACAATATATTTTGTAACTAGAGAGGGATTTGTAATACCCAGAACTTTCTTTAAGTCTAATATCGTCTCTAGAAGACTAAGGGAAGACTTCCCAAGTGAGTAATATTTAATTCATATAGAATTTTTCTAATTTTTTTACTTTTTATCGTGTGAAAAATTGAATTAGCTTTCCAAAGATATAAGATTTACCTAAATCCGATAACCGAGCAAGAAGTTATGGCTCGACCCTAGGGATTTATCCCATCCATTTGCCATAGGGTCCTTTCTTTCACGGGATGGATTTCATTCACACGGCCAGAAAGGGTCTTCGCAAGGATCTTATTTCGAAGCAATCTCTGGAGTTTTCCCTTATCCGAACGGGTCAGAAGAAGACTGACTTCAGCTTTGACTTTCTCCCAAGCGAGAGCCATCAAAGGACTGGCGGAGGGAAAGCAAAATCAGAAAGAAAAAGGATGGCGAAGAGAGGCGGCTCGGCAGGGAAGGAATGGGAAATCGTCAAGGATGACTTCTTTATTGGTGGAACTTGGGTGTCAGAGGATCCATAGTACCTGCAGCCTCCCGGACTTCATATTCATCATTTTGGAAAGCGAGGGGAAGGGATCTCTTTTCTGCAACAGAAAAAAAAGGGAGCAGATTTGACTCGGTCTTTCAGAACCTCTGCTTTAGGCCTTTTCAAGTAAAGTTCGAGACGAAACTCCCAATCCCTACTTTGCGAAATAAGAGCATCTTTGATGCCGTTGGCCGAGTTTCTTCAAAACCTGTATTTCAGGTCTCGCAGAACCTTCGAATGAAGAATGAAAAGTGCCCTGCCCTAGCAAGCACCTACTCCTATCAAAGAGCGAGACTTTACTAAACAAGCAAGAAAGAATTTTCGGTGGAGCGGTGAAATGCGTAGAGATCGGAAAGAACACCAACGGTGAAAGCACTCTGCTGGGCCGACACTGACACTGAGAAACGAAAGCTAGGGGAGCGAATAGGATTAGATACCCCAGTAGTCGGAAATAGGATTGACTACCGATTCCGAAGGAACTAGAGTTACATCTCTTTTCCATTCAAGAGTTCTTATGCGTTTCCACGCCCCTTTGAGACCCCGAAAAAATGGAGAAATTCCTTTTCTTAGGAACACTACGGCAATTGGTACTACTTCGCTATCGGTCACCGTTAAGGACGACTGCATCGCGGTGACCCCCAGTTTCTCATTTGACAATTTCCAGTGAGCCACCGCAATAGTGGCGCGTCGTAGTGGCCCATAAAATTAAATTTCCAGTTATATTTTTCTAGTGTCGTTAAGGGTTAAAAAGGAGGTATTTTGAACAATTACCCCACCCCCAATCCGTCCAAAACATAAAATCAATAATATTACAAAGCTCTTTATGTCCCTAAATCCTCTTTCTCTTCAAAACAAAAACCCTAAACATCCAAATCCTCTTTCAAGAATCTCGAGAGTTCACCATAGTTTTTCTAAATTGAGTCAAGATTCAAGGTTCCCAAGTCAAAGGATTCAAGGACCCTCATTCAAGAGTACGAAAAAAGAGTCTCAAGCAAGCTTGTTCATCTAAGTTTAAAATTCAAGGTATGTGGGGTTTGAACGAGAACACTCCTTCTATTCTTATGCCCAATGTTTTAGTTTGTCATAAATATTTTAATATTTTCAAGTTAAACTATGCCTAATTTGCTATATTTCAAGTTTTAGAGATTATGAAATTGTTCAAGTCTTGAGTTGTATGATCATCTTTTTTAAGTATGATTTAAATTGAGAATTCATGTTATAAATTACACATTCCTATATTGATATCATAGTTTCAAGAATTTTCAAGGTTGTTGTCATGAATTGAGCCTTATTGTGAGATTGTGGTTCTTTGAGGATGAATTATTGATACTCTTTAAAGTGTTTCAAGAAGTGTACTTATATTTCCATGTTATTGAGATTTTAAAGCTTTGATGATAAGTCTACCAAGATTTCAAGAAAAGACCTAGCTTTTATCCCAAGCTAAGAAAGAAATCCACACCATTTTGATTTAAGTTAAAAGGGAAGCGTAGTTGGCACCCATTGAGTACTTCTGAACTGTTTTAAGGTGGATTTTCTTAAATTTTTGAGCTTAAGTAAGGGAGTAGTACTTAGCACCGAGTTGGGCTGGATTCTGAGGTTTCATGCCCCAGAACTATGAGCCACCGTAGGATTTAATTTACCCTAAGTGGGTTAAGCTAGTGATCACTAAAAGTAATGGTTCTACTCCACTGGCAAGGATACAACAGCTCTCCCCAACATGGGCAAGACGTTGGACTCCATGTAGCTCACATGGTTTATGTCGGTTAGAAGAAACTCCCAAGTTTTCCAAAGTCCTGATTCTTAAAGTCCCAAGTTCTTAAGTTTTAAAGGGGTTTTACTCTCCTTAAGATAAAAGAATGAGTTTGAAAGTATATATATTTCGAAAGCTATGATCCTAAGATTTCTAAGGTTCTCAAGTGTCATAACTTTTAAGTCCCGAAGAAGTTCTTTGTTTTCATAAGACTAAAGTGTATGTCCTGAAAGTTGATGTTTTAAGATTCCATCTAGTTTACAAATTTGAGAACAAAGAAAGAATACAAATTTAGAATAAAGTGTAATGACACACGTGATTTGTATTACATGTTTTATATTCATGATTTATGAGAGTTTTATTCAAGCTATGTGAATCACCTATAATAGCATGCATGTTTTCCTATACAGATTTATGATATTGATTATTTAATTGCATACACCCCCATATACTCAGTACATTCTCAAAGTATTGATCTACATACTCGTCTGTGTGCTATATTTCCTCATAATGTAGGTTCAGGTGCTCAGTCCCAGCAACGTCAGCGATCCCGAGTACCTTTATCTATATCTCCACAGCGGTGAGTCCTCATGGTTCGAGGACCTATTATCCAGATATTTAGTTTTATTAGTAGTTGTTTTACTTCTTTTCATTGGAGTATGAGTCAGTTGGGGATCTATCCTAATGGCTCTCTAGTTTCTTGAGTAGTGAGGCTTTGTCAGACTAGATCATCAGTATGTTTAGACTTCCAATATTTTGACTATTCAGACAAGTAATTCTCCGTATTTCTGTTGGACATGATATGACATATCTCATTAATTTTCTCTCATTATCTTGAAGTAAGTATTTAGAAGTAGTAGCAGGCTCAATTGGTTAGATTAGTCTACTTGTCTCCTTAAGCATTGTATGATGCCTCAAGACCCATTTTTGGGGCGTTAAAAACTTGGTATCAGAGCCTAAGGTGTGAGGAGTCGCAGGGAGTCTGACAAGCCGCGCTAAGTAGAGTCTTTATCATCAGTGTGTAGCGCGCCACATCTATGAGCAAGAGGTGATAAGATGTTTTAGGAAAAAGTCATCTCTTTCTTTTGAAATCTATCGTGCTTACAGTTGTCTCTCTCAGCTATTAATTCATGCTCTCTTATTTCATAAAATACCTCTTTAAAGAGTGAATACCTACAAAAACAATAATGATCAACCTAAGCTTGTTGATCTCTTGAATGAGACTGTGTCTTATGCTGAGTTTTGGGTGGCCTTTTAGGCATTAGCTCAAGCAGTCGTCGCAAATATTTAGGCGAATAACCAGGACACAGATCCGCATCAATAGGGAGGTGATTTAGCTATTGCTAGGATTCATGATTTCATGCGGATGAATCCGCTAGAGTTCTATAGGTCTAAGGCAGGTGAGGACCCGTAATTGTATTTAAGGAGGTAAGACAGATCACACAAGTGATGCATATTTTCGAGGAAGACAGTATGGAGTTGGCATCTTACAGAGTGACAAACATTGCTTATGACTGGGTTGTTGCATGGAAGAAGAATAGAGGGGATGATGATTCTTCTATTACTTGGCAATTGTTCCAAGATGTATTCTTAGATAAGTTCTTTCCGTTAGAGATGATGTATGTTAAAATAGAAGAGTTTATGAACTTAAGGTAGGGATCCATGACTGTAAAAGAGTAATTCTTGAAGTTTAACCAATTAGCTAAGTATGCTTCAGATTTGATTGCTGACACCTGAGCTAGTATGAGTAAGTTTGTGACTGGTGTAATTGGTTTGGTGTTGAAAGAGTGTAGAACTGCCATGCTCAACATAGACATAGACTTTTCCTGGCTTATGATGCATGCCTAACAGATTGAGGCAGACAAGATAAGAGAGAGATAAAGTAAGAGGAAACAAGATGGCTAGATCCGAGTAGCATGAGTATGGTCAGGCTAGGTCCCATGGAGGGAATTATCCTCAATTTCAAAGCCATTCGTCCATGCCAGCACCTTCATCCTCTAGTGCTCCCATACCCAGAGGCAGGCAGAAGCAAGAGAACAGGCCTGCTATGTCTAGATCCCAGAACACTTTAAGTAATAGGCCTAATTATCTTCCTTGTGCTACGTGTTATAGGACTCATCCCGATGAGTGTTTGGACAAGCAGAAAGGTTGTTTTGGTTATGGCAAGATGGGCCATAGACTTAGAGAGTGTCCGCATGCCAGGAAGGGGAACCGTGATATTCGCCCCCAGACTCAGACTGCTAGTGCCCCAGCTCCAGTAGCCTATCTAGTTTCTCCTTAGGGCACTTTATCTAGCACTGCTGGTGGTTAGCGCTAGAACAGATTCTATGCCTTATCATCCTGCCAGGAGCAAGAGGATTCTCCCGATGTTATTACTGGTATGCTCCGTGTATTTCACTTTGATGTTTATGTATTGTTGGAGCCTGGGTCAAGTTTCTATTATATGACCCCATTAGTTGCAGTAAATTTTGAAATAAGTCCCGAAAACATTACTGAGCTTTTCCTAATCTCTACTCCAGTAGGGGAGTCAGTTATTGCTAAGCAAGTGTATAAAAAATGTCCTATTATTGTTCTTCATAGAGTCATACTTACGGATTAGATAGAGTTGGATATGGTGGATTTTGATGTGATTCTGGGTATGGACTGGCTTCACTCTTGTTATGCATCTTAGACTGTCGTACCCGTGTAGTCAAGTTTCAGTTTCCTGATGAATCAATTTTCGAATGGTCCAGGAGTTCAGTATCTCCCAAAAGTCATTTTATCTCCTATATCAAAGCCAGAAAGCTTATATCCAAAGGTTGCATCTATCACCTAGTTAGATTTAAAGACACTACATTTGAGGCTCTAAATATTCAGTCAGTCGACATTGCTAATGAGTTTTCTGATATTTTTCTGGAAGATCTCCTAGGGGTACCTCCCGATAGAGAGATAGAGTTCAGGATTGACCTTCTCCCAACACACAACCTATTTATATTCCTCCCTACCATATGGCACCTGCAGAGCTAAAGGATTTGAAAGAGCAACTCAAAGATCTTCTAGATAAAGATTTCATAAGGCCCAGTGTATCTCCTTGGGGCACACCTGTCCTATTCGTGCGAAAAAAAGATGGTTCTTTGTGTATGTACATTAACTATCATCAGCTTAATAAGGTCACAGTCAAGAATAAGTATCCTCTTCCAAAAATAGATGACTTGTTTGATCAATTGCAAGGTGTAAGTTATTACTCTAAGATAGACCTTAGATTCGGCTATCACCAACTTAAAGTAAGGGAATGTGATATTCTAAAAATAGCCTTCCGAACCCGTTATGGTTATTTTGAGTTTCTAGTCATGTCTTTTGGGCTAACTAATGGTCTAGCAGCTTTCATGGATCTTATGAATCGAGTATTCAAGCAGCATCTTGATATGTTTGTCATAGTGTTCATAGATGATATCCTTGTTTACTCCCGTACTGAGGATGACCATGCAAATCATCTTAGAATTATCCTACAGACTCTTAGAGATCATCAATTATTCACCAAATTCAGTAAGTATGAGTTTTGGCTAAGGCTTGTAGCTTTTCTGGGTCATATTATTTCATTCGAAGGCATTAGAGTTGATCCCCAAAAGATAGAAGCTATAAGAAATTGGCCTAGATCTATCTCTCCATCTGACATTAGGAGTTTCTTGGGTATAACTGGCTATTACCATCATTTTGTTGAAGGTTTCTCTACTATTGCATCTCCCATAACTCGGTTGACCTGAAAGAAAGTTAAGTTTCTTTAGTCTGATTCTTGTGAGAAGAGTTTCCAGGAGTTGAAGACTCGACTTACTTCAGCCCCTGTGTTGACTTTGCCTAATGGTACAGATGGTTTTGTGGTGTATTGTGATGTATCTAGAGTTGGTTTGGGTTGTGTGTTGATGCATAGAGGTAAGGTTATAGCCTATGCCTCTAGATTATTGAAGCCCCATGAAAAGAATTACCCAACCCATGATCTTGAGTTAGGTGCTATGGTCTTTGCTTTGAAAATTTAGAGACACTATCTTTATGGTGTTCATGTTGACGTGTTTACTGATCACAAAAGCCTGCAGTATGTATTTTATCAGAGAGAGTTGAATCTTAGATAGAGAAAGTGGTTAGAAGATTATGATATGAGTGTGTTTTATCATCCGGGCAACGCCAATATAGTGGCAGATGCCCTTAGCAGGTTGTCTATGGGCAGTGTTGCTCATGTGGAGAAGGGTAAGGAAGAGTTAGCTTGTGATGTGCATCATTTGGTTAGATTGGGTGTTGGATTGCTTGATTCCGCTGAAGGGAATACTTTAGTACAGAGTAGTTTCGAATCCTCTTTAGTTTCGGAAGTGAAGGAGAAGGAAGACTTAGATGCGAGTTTGGTCAGACTGAAGGAGTCAGTTAAGGACCAAAAGGTAGAAGGTTTCTCCCAAGGGAGAGATGGTGTGTTGAGATTGCAGGGTAGATTGTGTGTTCCTTGTGTTGACGATCTAAGGCAGAGGATTATGGCTAAAGCACATGGCACATGATATTCTATTCATCCCTGTTCTACCAAGATGTACCACGACTTGCGAGAAATTTTTTGGTGGAGTGGCATGAAGAAGGATATAGCAGGGTTTGTGGTAAAGTGTGCAACTTGCCAACAGGTTAAGGTAGAGCACCAAAGACCTAATGATGTGATGCAAGAGCTTAGTATACCCACTTAGAAGTGGGAAGAGACAAATATGGATTTTTTGACTGGTTTACCTCTTCCACGTCGTCATCATGATTCTATTTGGGTGGTTGTAGACAAGATGACTAAGTCAATACATTTCTTGCCTGTGCATACATCTTACACAATGGAGGACTATGGTAGATTGTACATCCGGGAGTTAGTTAAATTGCATGGATTTCCCTTGTCTATCATCTCAGATAGGGGTACTCAGTTCACTTCTCAGTTTTGAGAGATTTTCCGAAGGGTCTTGGTACTCAAGTGCACCTTAGTTTTGCTTTTCATCCGCAGACAGATGGTCAGGCTAAGAGGACCATCCAAACTTTGGAGGATATGTTGAGGGAATGTGCTCTTGATTTCAAAGGTAGTTGGGATGAGCATTTGCCATTAATTGAATTTGCATATAAAAATAGTTATCATACTAGCATTCAAATGGCCCCATTTGAGGCTTTGTATGAGAGGAGATGTAGATCACGCATAGGTCGATTTGAAGTGGGTGAGGCCATTTTGGTTGGGCCAACACAGTGTTTGAGGCTATGGAGAAAGTTAAGTTGATTAGAGAAAAGTTAAAAATAGCCCAGAGTCACCAGAAGTCCTATGCAGATGTGCGAAGAAGAGATCTTAAGTTTGAAGTGGGTGATTTAGTGTACCTGAAGATTTCACCCATGAAAGGGGTAAAAAGGTTTGGGAAAAAGGGAAAGCTTAGTCCCCGTTATGTTGGCCCTTATAGAGTTTTGAGTCGTGTTGGGAAAATGGCTTATGAGATTGAGTTGCCCGTAGACTTGTCAGCTGTTCATCCTACCTTTCACGTCTCCATGCTTAAAAAGAACATTGGTGATTCTGTTGTAGTAGATCCTTCAGTTAGTGCAGACATTCAGACTATCCTTTCATTTGAAGAGATTCCAATTGAGATTCTAGACCACCAGATCCGTAGACTAGGGAACAAAGAAGTTACCTTGGTCAAAGTGTTGTGGAAAAACCAGTCAGTTGAGGGTGGTACATAGGAAGTTGAGGTAGATATGCGAGCCCATTACCCGCACCTCTTCTCCGCAAGTTTAGATCAAACCGAAGGTACCAATTTTTCTAAATTCAGCCCCTCTCTAACCAAAGTTGCAGCTATATAGCTATTCTTACTATAAGATTTTGCATTCTCTGAATTATTCAAGAGTTTAGAATAATGTAGAGTCAGTTTAGCAAGTTGTTTCAGCTGTGAATACTCAATTTCCTCCGTACTCTTAGCTTGACTAGCGACATTCGAGGACGAATGTTTCCAAGGGGGAGATATTGTAATACCCCAAACTTTCTTTAAGTCTAATGTCGTCTCTAGAAGACTAAGGGATAAATTCCAAAGTGAGTAAGGTTTAAATCATATAGAATTTTCCTAATTTTTGAATTTGTATCGCATGGGAAATTGAATTAGCTTTCCAACGATATAAGATTTGCCTAAATTTGATAACCGAGCAAGAAGTTATGGCTAATTTAAGTTCTGGTCGTAAAACACCATCATTTTAGTGTTTAGCGCGTCGTGGAGAGGGTTTATTTATCAATTGTAAAATTCCAGTGGGACTCCGCAATGGTGGAATATCGCAGTGACCCCCAGTTTCCCATTTGGTAATTTCCAGTGAACCACCACAATAGTGGCGCATCCGCAATAGTGGCGCATCGCAGTGGCCCATAAAATTGGATTTCCAGTTATATTTTTCCAGTGTCGTTAAGGGTTAAAAGGGGGGTATTTTGGGCAATTACCCCACCCCTAATTCGTCCAAAACATAAAATCAATAATATTACAAAGCTCTTTATGCCCTAAATCCTCTTTCTCTTCAAAACAAAAACCCTAAGCATCCAAATCCTCTTTCAAGAATCTCTAGAGTTCACCATAGTTTTTCTAAATTGAGTCAAGATTCAAGGTTCCCAAGTCAAAGTATTCAAGGACCCTCATTCAGGAGTACGAAAAAGAGTCTCAAGCAAGCTTATTCTTCTAAGTTCAAAATTCAAGGTATGTGGGGTTTGAACTAGAACACTCCTTCCATTCTTGTGCCCAAAGTTTTGGTTTTTCTTAAAGATTTTAATATTTTCAAGTTGAACTATGCCTAATTTTCTATATTTCAAGTTTATGAGATTTTTAAATTGTTCAAGTCTTGATTTGCATGATTATCTTATTTAATTATGATTTAAATTGAGAATTCATGTTATAAATTGCACCTTCCTATATTGATATCATAGTTTCAAGAATTTTCAAGATTGTTGTCATGAATTGAGCCTTATTGTGAGATTGTAGTTCTTTGAGGATGAATTATTGATACTCTTTAAAGTGTTTCAAGAAGTGTACTTATATTTCCATGTTATTGAGATTTTAAAGCTTTGATGATAAGTCTACCAAGATTTCAAGAAAAGAATTGGCTTTTATCCCAAGCTAAGAAAGAAATCCACACCATTTTGATTTAAGTTAAAAGGGAACTCCCATTGAGTACTTCTGAACTATTTAAGGTGGATTTTATTAAAGTTTTGAGCTTAAGTAAGGGATTATTACTTAGCACTGAGTTGGGCTTGATTCCGAGGTCTCATGCCCCAGAATTACGAGCCACCGTAGGATTTGATTTACCCCAAGTGGGTTAAGCTAGTGATCACTAAAAGTAAAGGTTCTACTCTGATGGCAAGGATAGAACATCTCTCCCCAACGTGGGCAAGTCGTTGGACTCCATGTAGCTCACATAGTTTATGTCGGTTATAAGAAACTCCCAAGTTTTCCAGAGTCCCGAGTCTTAAAGTCCCTAAAGTCCCAAGTTCTTAAGTTTTAAAGGGGTTTTACTCTTCTTAAGATAAGCATGAGTTTGAAAGTATATGTATTTTGAAAGCTATGATCCTAAGATTTCTAAGGTTCTCAAGTGTCATAACTTTTAAGTCCCAAAGAAGTTCTTTGTTTTCATAAGACTAAAGCGTATGTCCTAAAGTTGATGTTTTAAGATTCCATCTAGTTTACAAATTTGAGAACAAAGAAAGAATACAAATTTAGAATAAAGTGTAATGACTCATGTGATCTGTATTACATGTTTTCTAGTCATGATTTATGAGAGTTTTATTCAAGCTATGTGAATCACCTATAATAGCATGCATGTTTTCCTATACAGATTTATGATATTGATTATTTAATTGCATATACCCCCATATACTCAGTACATTCTCAAAGTATTGATCTACATACTCGTCTATGTGCTATATTTCCTCATAATGTAGGTTCAGGTGCTCAGTCCCAGCAACGTCAGCGATCCCGAGTACCTTTATCTATATCTCCACAGTGGTGAGTCCTCATGGTTCGAGGACCTATTATCCAGACATTTAGTTTTATTAGTAGTTGTTTTACTTTTTTTCATTGGAGTATGAGTCAGTTGGGGATCTCTCCTAATGGCTCTCTAGTTTCTTGAGTAGTGAGGCTTTGTCAGACTAGATCATCAGTATGTTTAGACTTCCAATATTTTGACTATTCAGACAAGTAATTCTCCGTATTTCTGTTGGACATGATATGACATGTCTCGTTAATTTTCTCTCATTATCTTGAAGTAAGTATTTAGAAGTAGTAGCAGGCTCAAAGGGTTAGCTTGGGCTACTTGTAGCCTTAAGCATCGTGTGATGACTTAGGACCCATTTTCGGGGAGTTGTAGAATTTTGTTGTTTATGCTCGCAATGAAACTTTTCAAAACTAAAAACACCCATATATATGTGGCTATAATTCAATTCAATTCTACGAAAGGATTTAAAGACAACATATACTTTCACCAAAACAAACATGTTGTTTAAAGAAACAAAAGAACCCCTTTTATTTGTTTGTAAACGTGATTATGTATCTTTATAACTTGTCAAACAAATAAAACCTTGGCCTGTGGAGTTTAGGATAGTCCCACATACCTTAAGTTTCTTAACTTGGAAGATGAAACCCTAATCTTGGCACTTTCTTGTGATCCTTGAACTTGAAAAACTTGAATTCTAGGTTACTTTTGAAAAAAGGATTGAATTTTTTGTTCTTGAATAGAAAAGACATAATTAACCCTCAAGTAATTAAATATGCAACTGGATTGCAGTTTATATGCTCACCGCGATGCGGTGAAGGTGCCATCACTATAAACACCGCAATACGATACTAACGCGGTGAACTGCTGGAATCGAGATCCAAACGTGCCCCAATACTCATCTGAAAATCCAAAACCTCTATGAGATATGTTGCTTACACCTCTAAACTTGAATTAGCTCAAAAACTAATGCCTCGGGGTCGGAAAGCTAATTTAAAAATCCTCGAAGTTAAAAGGCTTAAAAATGACTAAGTCCCCAACACTTTGAGAAATTTTCAGGCCTTAAACCCTCCCATGCATGCAACTAAAAGCTTAGACAAGCCAAAAATAATACGGGGTATCCCTTGGGATCATTCATCCCCAAATGATGGCTTGAAACACAACAAACATGGTTTCAAGCACTACATAGAAGGAAAAAAGTAGGATAATATTTATACCTTTCATATCATCGTCTACGGTTTCAAAGAGGGTTGGGTATCTCGTACGCATGTCATTCTCCTATTTCCAAGTATCTTCCTCAGCTTTATGATTCTTCCATAATACCTTAGCTGAAGCTATCTCCTTACTTCTCAACTTTCGCACTTGGCGATCTAAAATAGCAATAGGTTCTTCTTCATATGGCAGTATGTCATTTACATTAATTTCTTCCATAGGAAACACAAGAGAATGATCTCTAATACAATTATTTTGTATGGATACATGAAATACAGGATGACTAGTAGCCAGACTCACTGGCAAATCTAACTCATAATAAACTCCACTGATCCTTCTCGTAATCTGGTACGATCCTATATAAAGAGGATTGAGTTTCCTTTTATTTTTGAATCGCATGAATTCCTTCATAGGGGAGACTTTTAGAAATACCTAATCATCAACCTCAAACTCCAACTCCCTTCTTCTAACATCAGCATAGGACTTTTGGCGGTTTTGAGCCATCTTAAGTCGCTCCCTTATGATTTTTAGTCTCCATCGCCTGATGAAAAAGGTCAGGCCTAAACAAATGGTTTTTGCCCACTTCATACCACCCAATTGGTGACCGACATCTCCTCCAATAAAGAGCTTCAAAAGAAGCCATCTGGATTCTAGAGTGGTAGTTATTGTTATATGTGAATTCTATAAATGGCAAATTATCCACCCAACTACCTTTAAAGTGTATGACGCAAGCTCTCAACATATCTTCTAAGGTCTAAATGGTGCGTTTTGATTGACTATAGGTTTGAGGATGGAAGGCAGTACTAAGGTTTACCTAGGTACCCAAACACCCCTGGAAAGACCGCCGAAACTGCGAAGAGAATTGTGTATCTTGATCAGATATAATAGATACTGAAGTCCCATGTAAATGAACTATCTCTTGGATGTACAAATTAGCATAATCATCCCCCGAATAATGTATCTGCATTGGAAGAAAATGTACAAACTTGGTCATCCTGTCTACAATAACCCAAATAGAGTCATGCTGGTTTTGGGATCTTGGAAGTATTGTAATCAATTCTAAATTGATCATATCCCATTTCCATAGAGGTAAATCTATCTCTTGGGAAGTGCCTCATGGCCTCAAATATTTCACCTTAATTTGTTGACAATTCAAACACTTAGCTACGAAGTCTACAACATCTCTTTTCATGTTCTTCCACCAGTAAATCATCTTAAAATCATGATACATTTTAGTAGAGCCAGGGTGAACCACATACCAGAAAGTATGAGCTTTATCAAGAATTCTTTATCGTAACCCATCCACATTCGGTAGACATATCCTACCTTGATACCTCAAAATCCCGTTACCTCTTGTCTTAAAATCCATCACCTTTTGTCGACCAACATGTTTCTTAATCTGTATCACAATGGGATCCTTGGCCTACTTCTTCTTAGCTTCTGCACATAGGGAGGATTTAGCCACCTCGTGAACAAATACCCCTTCTTTTTCAGAATCCAGGAGTCGAACTCCTAAATTTACAAGTCGATGAATATCCTTCACCATATTCCACTTTCCTTCCTCCAAATGAGAAAGACTTCCAATTGATAATATGCTAAGGGTGTCAACCACTACATTGGCCTTGCCCGGATGATAATGCAGGCTCATATCATAATCCTTCAACAATTCCAACCACCGCCTCTGTCTGAGATTCAGTTCTTTCTGTGTAAAAACATACTGTAAACTTTTGTGATTAGGAAATATGTCAATATGCATCCCATAAATATAATGACGCCAAATCTTTAGTGCAAATACTACAGCTGCTAACTCCAAATTATGGGTGGGGTAGTTATTTTCGTGCACCTTTATTTTTCTAGATGCATAGGCCACTACCCTACCATGCTTCATAATCAAACTCCCAAGTCCCACCTAAGATGCATCATAGTACACAACAAAGCCCTCTATACCCTCAGGTAGAGTCAAAACTTGTGTGGTAGTGTAAGATCGCGCAAAATTATGTATCGAAATTCAGTTTCGTAGGCTCTTTAAAAGATCCAACACTTAGAAATTTTTTTCTAAGTGTTAAACACTTAGTTTCATTTTAAGCCTCCAAACTTTTGGGAATTTATTTGATGAACTTACTGAATTTTTCAATTTTCAAGTTGCGTTGCGATAGGGAAAGGTCATAGTACATCCTGGGTAAGTTTCAAAATTTTTGGAATGGCGTAAGGGCATGTTTGGTATTGCCAAACAAGTAGCTCAACGCGATAAGCCCACGGCGCCTGGTAATCAGGTTGATCTAGGCGGGGCGGCGGCTTGCTAGTCCGATGGACTAAGCAGGGTAGAGCCTTGCTAGACCATCGGACTAAGCTGGGTGGTGCCTTGCTAAGTTCGGTTGATTAGGCAGGGCGACGCCTTGCTAATCACCCTGGGCCAAATTTCTGCAGTCCACCTCCAACCTCTTAAGGGCAAATGGGTCATTCTCTACCATATATATACTGAAAAACATGGGATTAAGCCTCATTTACACCAAAATATACTCTCTTCTCTCAAAAACCTTTCAAGAACAAGCTAGTGTTTTTCATAGAAGATTCAAGCTCAAGAATTTCCTTCGTCAATCTTCGTAAAATCATGAACAAAGGTATGTTTAGTATTGATTCATGGATTCCTTTCGTCCATGAAACTCAATAACCCTACTTTAAGTTATGAATTATGGTATTTACATTGTGGGTTATTTGTAACCATATTGTTGATGTTGATTGATTCCAAATTTGGAATCTTTATGTGTTTTTCATGATACTATGTTAGCATACAAGTTAAAATCCATGAGTTGAGTTGTTTATGATGTGTAATTTGATGATTTCACCTATGCCCTAAGTTGTGCATGCAAGGTGTTTGATAAAATGCCTAAGAGACTAAAAGTTATGCATTTTAGCTAAATTTTTGACCTAAATGATAAATACATACTATTCCCTTATGTTCAATATGACTTCTATGATATTGTTGTGCATTATGATTGTTGATGGGACTCTCATGAAACTAGATTAATGAACTTATGACATGTTGATATATGCATTCCAATCTATGTACAAGATTATGACAACCAATTGCTTCATGATTTCCTCCAAGTAGTGTATTATGAATTGTGGATTATAGTTATGTGTAAAGAAGTGGCATGTCTTATCAGTTTCATGCTATCGAGTCCTGGGGGTACTTGTACCTGACAATTTAGCTATGTGCCTAGAGCCAGTGTCATGTTTTTATGATACTCTCAGTCAATCCATGATCATTGGACTTCAATTAGTCTTACGACTCAGGAAATCTGAGTAATCTTATGAACTCAATCTGTTAAACAGAATTCAACACCATTTAGTTAGTCAATGGAATTTAGTAAAATCAGCCCATGTTCAGTTCAGTTTAATTATGTTCAGTGTCTATTCAGATGGGAGTAGAAGTTAGCACCGAGTAAACCCAAAGATGGGAACTAACCTGTTATTGAAGGTGTGAGATTCTCAAAAACAATCCATTCATTCCAGAACTAAGTAGCCAGCGTAGGTTGATATATCATAGCCTGTTATATAAGGGTAGATGAGGTGGCTTAACCTATTATATGAGGGTCCCTATGTTATTATTAGAGTAACCTATTATATGAGGGTCACTCATATTTTATCCTTATCAGTGGCGCAGTATTGACACCCTTCCAATCAGGGTATAGATTTGACACCAACTCAGGTTTAATAGCTCATTCTGGGCATGTCAGTTAGATAACTACTTCCCACAGTCACAGTCTCAGTTTCAATAAAAGAACTCAAATAGTTCTTCATATTTTAGAAATATTGGATACGATCAAATCATACTAAAAAAATGGAACTCAGCTAGTTCCATTAGAACCAGGACGACTGTCAGATACAGTCACTCATGTTGTCAGTAAACTCATATTATCAGTATTCAAACTCAGTAATCATGTTATCGCGATTATAGTTATGATTATTATGTATTCATGCATTTATTCTCACATCCATGTTATTAGTCAGTTAGTATTTGTTTATCACTTGCATAATAGTACATTCAGTCGTACTGACACATACTTTTCTCTTACGCTATGGTATTTTACTACTATAGGTTCAGAAGCACGAGATCCAGTGCATCAGTAGCATTCCAGATTTCAGCAGTCAAAGCTAACAGTGAGTCCTCATCATTCGAGGATGTTATCATTTATTTATTTAGTTTAAGCTTTCAGTAGTCGGAGTTATTTGAGAACATGTCCCCTCAACTCCTTATTCAGACAATTTAGAGTCTTTTAGACTAGCATGTTCAGACAGTTATTTTCAGTTTTGTTTTGGTATTGATATACCCTATTTTGGATATTATGTTTTTATCAGATGTGAACCTTATGGCCTTACATCTTGTACGTATTCCAAATTTATATGATATATCATGCGATGTTCAGGTACAAATATCAATCATGGGTTAACTAGTGATCCTTTAGGATTTTTAGAACCATGTAGCATTTCGGGTACCAGATTCAAGGCATTAGAAACTTAGTATCAGAGCCTAAGGTTCAACAGTGTCCTAGGAAGTCTAAAAGTCACACCTAGTAGAGTCTTGTACATGGGTGTGTAGCGCACCATATTTATGTGCAGGAGGCTATAAGATATTTTAGGAACAATTTCCCTTCTTTCAGTATTCACATCATGCCAGTGAGCATAATTTCAAGTTAATGTTCCAGTCCAATCCTTTTCTTTTCCATTTACAGAACATGCCTCCTAAGAAAAAACTGGAAATCAGTCAGCCCCTCAGCCTGAAGATTCTTTGGGCGAACATGTTTCCCATGCAGAGTTCAGAGCTGTATTCACTACTCTTGCTCAGTCAGTTGATGCATAGAATGAATAGCTAGTAGTTTTTCTAGCCAACCCAGTGGCCAATTCAACTACAGCTAAGATTTGGGACTTTACCCTAATGAATCCTCCATCCCTTTTTAGGTCTAAGTCAGAAGAGAATCCTTAGAAATTCCTTAATCAAGTTTAAAAGGTCACAGATATCATGGGGGTTACTCTTAGTGAGAGTGCTGAGCTATCTGCATATCAGATGCAGGATGTTGCTCACACTTGGTTCAAACAGTGAAAGTTAGAGAGGTCAGTTGATGCAGGGTTAGTAAAGTGGGAGGAGTTTGTTGCTACATTCCTAGATAGATTCTTTCCCCAAGAGGTAAGAGTAGCTAAGGTGTTAGAATTTATCAACCTCAGGCAGGGCAACATGACGGTGAAAAATTATTCTCTTAAGTTTACTCAATTAGCCAGATATGCTCCTCATGTGGTTGTAGATAATAGGGCTAAGATGAGTAAGTTTATTTCTGGGGTAAATGATAGTGTGGTGAATGAGTACAGATCCACCATGTTGAATAGTGACATGACCATAGCTATACTTATGAATCATGCTTAGCAGACAAAAGAGCAGAAGATTAAGTTACTGGAGAAGTAGAATAAGAGAGTAAGGACAAGTAGTTTCAACTTTGCTTAGCCTAAGTCAGAGGGAGAAAACCTTTCTCAGTTTTATTCTAAGTCATCAGCTCAAGCTCCTTATTTAGCTAGTGCTCCAAAGCTAAAATTCAGAGACGGCAACAGAGATAGAGCGCCAGGCTTAAAGTTTCAGGGTAGTATTAGCAGTGCCCACACCTATCCACTTTGTCAGACTTGTGGTAAACACCATCAGGGCACTTACAGAACTGGCAGTGGTATTTATTTTGGATGTGGCAAGCCAAGCCACAGAGTCAGAGATTATCCTCAGTTAGGTCCATAGGGTCAGTAGAACAATTCCTCAGCTCAGTCTGTTCGCTTGAACCAGTAGGTTGCCACCTTCAGTGCTACTAGTGGGCAACGTCCAAATAGACTTTATGCTCTCCAGTACCAATAGGATCAGGAAAATTCTCCTGATGTGGTTACTGGTACGTTACAGATCTTTCATGTACATGTTTATGCTTTGCTAGATCCAGGAGCTTCTTTGTCTTTTATTACTCCTTATATAGCAGTTGATTTCGGAGTCAGTACTAAAATTCTAGTAGAGCCCTTCTCAGTCTCTACCCTAGTGGGTAAAACCATCATTGCTCGGTGGGTATATAGGAACTGCCCGATTATGATATCTCAGAAAGTCACTTCAGTAGACTTAGTCGAATTAGAGATAACTGATTTTGATGTCATTCTCAGCATGGATTGGCTTTATTCCTGCTATGCCACAGTCGACTGCAAAAACTGGCAGAATTATCCAGTTTTAGTTTCTGAATAAACCTATCCTAGAGTGGAGGGGTAGTACTTTGTCTTTCAGGGGTCAGTTTATTTCCTATCTACGGGCTAGGAAAATGATATCTGAGGGATGTGTCTATTATCTTATGCATGTTAAGGACTCTAGTTTCGAAAATTCCAGCCTTGAATCAGTCTTAGTAGTGAATGAATATTCAAATATCTTTTTCGAAGATCTTTCAGGCATTCCTCCCAAAAGGGAAATAGACTTCGACATTGATCTTCTTCCATCTACTTATCCTATATCTATTTCAACATATAGAATGGCACCTGCAAAACTCAGAGAACTGAAAGAATAGTATGAAGATCTCTTAGATAAGGGATTTATCAAACCCAGCGTATCCCCATGGGGTGCACTAGTTTTATTCGTGCGCAAAAAATAAGGTTCTCTCAGAATGTGTATAGATTACCGTCAGCTTACCAAAGTCACAATCAAGAACAAGTATCATCTTCCCAGAATCGATGGCTTGCTTAACTAACTTCAGGGTAATAGTTACTTCTCTAAGATATACCTCAGATTCGGTTATCATCAGCTCAGAGTCAGAGAATACGACATTTCAAAGATAGCTTTCCGAACTCGATATGGTCATTTCAAATTCCTAGTCATGTCCTTTGGTTTTATCAATGCCCCAGCAACTTTCATGGACTTGATGAACCATGTGTTCAAGAAGTACTTGGATATGTTCATCATAGTCTTCATCGATGACATCCTTGTCTATTCTTGCGATGAGGATGATTATGCAGAACATCTCAGGACAGTACTTCAGACTCTCAAAAATCATCAGCTATCTACCAAATTTAGTAAGTGTGAATTTTTGCCAAGGTCAGTAGTATTCCTTGGTCATATTATTTTCGGTGATGGCATTAGAGTTGATCCTCAAAAGACCAAAGCAGTAAGAAACTGGCCTCGCCCAATCTCTCCATTAGATATTAGGAGTTTCTTGGGTTTGACTAGCTATTACAGATGGTTTGTTGAGGGATTTTCTTCTATTGAATCCCCTGTGTCCATATTGACTCATAAGAAAGTCATATTTTAGTGGTCAGATTCTTGCGAGAAGAGTTTTCAGGAGTTGAAGACTCGACTTACGTCAGCTCAAGTTTTAACTCTTTCAGATGGTCCAGATGGTTTGTCGTGTATTGTGATACATCCAGAGTAGGTTTGGGTTATGTCCTCATGTTGCATGGTAAGGTCATAGCCTACGCTTCCAGACAGCTTAAGCCCTATGAGAAGAATTTTCTGACTCATGATCTTGAGTTAGCAGCTGTAGTTTTTTCGTTAAAGATTTGGAGGCATTACTTAGACGGAGTTCATGTAGATGTATTTATAGATCACAAGAGCCTTCAGTATGTCTTTTCTCAGAAAGAACTTAACCTTTATCAAAGAAGGTAGTTAGATATCCTGAAAGATTATGACATGAGTGTCCTTTATCATTCGGGCAAGGTCAATATAGTGACTGACGCTCTCAGTAGACTGTCTATGGGTAGTGTTGCTCATGTTGAGGACAGTAAGAAGAAGTTAGCTCAAGAAGTTTATTATCTTTCCCGATTAGGTGTCTGCCTAGTGGATTCAGCAGAGGGAAATTTATAATTTTAGAGTAATTCAGAATCATCTATAGTTTTTGAGGTAAAAGAAAAGTAAGATAGAGATCTCTGTCTAGTCAACTTGGAAGAGTCAGTCAGGGATAAAAAAGTAGAGGTTTTCTCCCAAGGGGGAGATGGTGTCTTTCTTTGTTAAGATCATCTCTGTGTTCCAGGTGTACATGACTTAAGGTAGTGAATTCTTGCAAAAGTGCATGGTGCGCGATACTCTATTCATCCAGGTGCCACTAAGATGTATCGTGACTTATAGGAGATCTATTGGTGGATTGGGATGAAGAGAGATATTACAGAGTTTGTGGCTAAGTGCTCTATATATCAGTAGGCTAAGATAGAGCATCAAAAGCCTAGTGGTCCCATGTAGGAGTTCACTATTCCTACTTAGAAGTGGGAAGAAATGAACATGGACTTCGTGATGGGTTTGCCTCGAACTCGTCATCAGCATGATTCAGTTTGGGTCATTGTAGATAGAGTGACCAAGTCAGCTTATTTTTTTCCAATTCATACCTCTTATTCAGCCGAGGATTATGCCAAACTCTACATCAGAGAGTTGGTCAGATTACACGATGTTTAGTTATCTATTATCTTAGACAGAGGTACCTAATTCATCTCTCACTTCTGGAAATCATTCCAAAAGGGTCTTGGTACCCAAGTTCATCTTAGTACGACCTTTCATCCTCAGATAGATGGTCAAGCAGAAAAGACCATTCAAACTTTAGAAGATATGCTGTGAGCGTGTGCAATTGATTTCAAGGGAAGTTGGGATGACTACTTGCCTTTGATTGAGTTTGCATACAACAACAACTATCATTCCAGTATTAAGATGGCTCCATTTGAAGCTCTCTATAGTAGGAGATGCAGGTATCCAGTTTGTTGGTTCGAGGTTAGTGAGGCCACAGTTATATGTCCTGACTTAGTATTCGATGCCTTAGAAAAGGTTCAGTTGATCAGAGAGAGACTTTAGGCAGCTCAGAGCCGACAGAAGTCATATGCAGATTTTCATAAAAAGGATCTAAAGTTTGAGATTGGTGATTATATTTATTTAAAAATCTCTCCCATGAAGAGGGGTGAAGAGATTTGGCAAGAAAGGAAAGCTTAGTCCCTGATATGTCGGCCCCTTAAAGATTCTCAGTCACTTCGGCAAGGTAGCTTATGAGCTCGAATTGTCTTCAGATCTAGCCTCAATCCATCCAGTCTTTCATGTCTCTTTGCTCAAGAAGTGAATAGGTGACCTAGCATTTGTAGTCCCTATTCACAGTATAGATGTTCAGAACAACCTCTCTTATGAAGTTATTTTGGTCGAAATTCTTGACTATCAGACTTGTAGACTGAGGAACAAAGAAGTCCCTCTAGTCAAAGTTCTTTGGTGGAATCAGTCCATTGAGGGAGATACTTGGGAAGCAGAAGCATACTTGTGAACTAAGTATCCTCACCTCTTCTCTGCAAACTCAGATCAAGCACAGGGTAACAGTTCTCCTTAAGCTTTTCAGTTCATGCTCAGATTTTCATTGCGAACTTGGTATCAAGTACCATTGCACATTCAGTTATGCATTCATGTATCAGTTTATTCATATAATCATGCATCATATATGCATTCTCATTTTGAGAACTCAGTTCATTATAACACTCAGTCATACATTCATGAGTCAGTTATCCATGCATCAGCTATGTATGAATTCAACTTATTAGATATACATGTTCAGTATGATATGTTCAGCTTATTAGTCATTTCAGTCATGAGATCATGTTTTAGTAGTGTATTTCTTGTACGTACTTCAGTTGATCTTTTCTCACCTCCCAGTTAGTTTCATTTAAGGATGAATGTTCCCAAGGGGGAGATATTATAAGATCCCACAAAATCATGTGTCAAAATTAAGCTTTGTAGGCTCTTTAAAAGATCCAACACTTAGAAAATTTTTGCTAAGTGTTCTACACTTAGTCTCATTTTAAGCCTCTGAACTTCAGAGATTTATTTGATGACCTTTTCGACCTCTCTTTTTCCATTTTCAAGTTGCATTGCTATAGGGCAAGGTCATAGTATATCCCGGGTGAGATTCAAAATTTTTGGAATGGCGTAATGGCATGTTTGGTATGCCAAACCAGTAGCTCAATGCGATAACCCCGCGGAACCCTAGTAATCGCCTTTCTCCAGACGGGGTCGTGCCTTGCTAGTCTGGCGGACTAAGCAGGGTGGCGCCTTGCTAATCGCCCTGGGCCAAATTCCTGCATTCCACCTCCGACCTCTTAAAGGCAAATGGGTCATTCTCCACCCATATATATTTACTCAAAAACACAGGATTAAGCCTCATTTACACTAAAATATACTCTCTTCTCTCAAAACCCTCTCAAGAACAAGCTAGGATTTTTCATAGAAGATTCAAGCTCAAGAATTTCCTCTGCCATTTTTCATAAAATCATGAACTAAGGTATGTTTAGTGTTGATTCATGGATTCCTTTCATCCATGAAACTCAAGAGCCCTACTTTAAGTTATGAATTATGGTATTTACGTTGTGGATTATCTGTAACCATGTTGTTGATGTTGATTGATTCTAAAGTTTGAATCTTATGTGTTTTTTCATGATACTGTGTTAGCATGTAAGTTAAAATCCATGAATTGAGTTGTTTATGATGTGTAATTTGATGATTTCACCTATGCCCTAAGTTGTGCATGAAAGGTGTTTGATAAAATGCCTAAGAGACTAGAAGTTATGCATTTTGGAAATTTTTTTGACCTAAATGATAAATACAAGCTATTCCCTTATGTTCAATATGACTTCAATGATATTATTGTGCATTATGATTGTTGATGAGATGCTTATGAAACTAAATTGATGAACTTAAGACATGTTGATATATGCATTCCAATCCATGTACAAGATTATGACAATCAAGTGCTTCATGATTTCCCCCAAGTAGTGTATTATGAATTGTGGATTATAGTTATGTGTCAAGAAGTGTCATGTCTTGTCAGTTTCTGCTATCGAGCCCAGGGGGCACTTGTACCTGACAATTCAGCTGTGTACCTAGAGCCAGTGTTATGTTTTCACGATACTCTCAGTCAAGCCATGATCATTAGACTTCAGTCAGTTTTCTCAGTCAAGCCATGATCATTAGACTTCAGTCAGTCTCATGACTCAGGAAATCTCAGTAATCTCATGAACTCAGTCAGATAAACAGAATTCAGTACCATTCTGTCAGTCAACGGTATTCATTAAACTTAGTCCATGTTCAGTTCAGTTAAATCATGTTCAGTATCTATTCAAATGGGAGTAGGAGTTAGCACTGAGTGAACCCAAAGATGGGAACTCACTTGTTATTGGAGGGTGTGATTCTTAGAAGCAATCCTTACGTTCCAGAAGTATGTAGCCAGCATAGGTTAAGACACCATAGCCTGTTATATAAGGGTAGATGAGGTGGCTTAACCTGTTATATGAGAGTCCCACCGTTCTCATTAGAGTAACCTATTATATGAGGGTCACTCACAGTTTTTCCTTACTAGTGGCGCTGTATTGACACCCTTCCAATAAGGGTACAGATTGGACCCTAACTCAGTTTTAATAGCTTATTCGGGGCATGCCAGTTAGGTGACTACTTCCCATAGTCACAATCTTAGTCTCTGTAAAAGAACTCAGATAGTTATTAAGATTTCACGAGTGTCAGATACAATCAACTCATACTAAAAAAATAGAACTCAGCTAGTTTCATTAGAATCAGGACTATCAGATACAATCACTCATGTTATTAGTAAACTCATGTTATCAGTATTAAGACTCAGTAATCATGTTATCATGATCGCAGTTACGGTTATTAGGTATTTATGCATGTATTCTCACATTCATGTTATTAGTCAGTTAGTATTTGTTCATACATATGAAACCTCATTCATTCAGCCTACCTTACTAGCATACCAATATATTCAGTCATACTGACTCATATATTTCTATTGCGCTATGGTGTTTTACTACCATAGGTTCAGAAACACGAGACCCAGAGTGTTAGTTGCATTCCAAATTTCAGCAGTCAAAGCTAGCAGTGAGTCCTCATCATTCGAGGATTTTATCATTTATTTTTTCAGTTTTAGCTTTCAGTAGTCAGAGTTAGTTGGGAACATGTCCCCTCAACTCCTTATTCAGACAGTTTATAGGCTTTAAGACTAGCATGTTCAGACAGTTGTTTTCAATTTTGTTTTGGTATTGATATACCCTATGTTTTTATCAGATGTGAACCTTATGGTCTTACATCTTGTACGTATTCCGCATTTATATGATATATTATGCAGTGTTCAGGTACAGATATCAGTCATGGGCTAGCTAGTGGTCCTTTGGAATTGTTAGCACCGTGTAGCATTCTGGGTACTACATTCGGGGTGTTACTAGTAGTCAACTTGTCTTTTAGTTTCTCAAAACTATTCTCACAAGAGCCATACTACATAAATTTCACCTTTTTCTGAGTTAATCTAGTAAGTGGAGCAGCTATGGAGGAAAAACTCTCCACAAATCTTCAGTAATACCCTACCAAACCCAAGAAGCTCCGTATATCGGTTGGAGTCGTGGGTCTGGGACATTTTCTCACTGTCTCAACCTTTTATGGGTCAACCTTAATTCCCTTACTAGAAATAATGTGCCCCAGGAAAGCAATAATATTAAGCCAGAATTCACACTTGGAAAACTTTCCATACAACTTATGATCTTTACAAGTTTGAAGGATGATTCGGAGGTGATTGGCATCATCATCCTCACTCTTAGAGTAAATCAAGATGTCATCAATAAATACTATGTGAATAGATCTAGAAACTGATGAAACACCCTATTCATTAGGTCCATAAAAGCTGCAGGGGCATCAGCCAGTTCGAAGGACATAACTAAGAAATCATAGTGACCATATCAGGTTTGGAAGGCCATTTTGGGAATGTCAGTCTCTCTAAACTTCCACTGGTGGTACTCTGAATGAAGGTCTATTTTGGAAACATATTTGGCACCCTAGAGTTGGTCAAAAAATCATTGATTCTGGGAGAGGGTACTTATTTTTAATTATGACTTTGTTCAATTGACGGTAATCTATACACATACGGAGGGAGCCATCTTTCCTATGCATAAAGAGTACCAAAGCACCCTTGGGAGAGACACTAGTATGGGTTTTCGGAAACAAATCAATGCCAAAATCTATCTCCTTATTTGGTGGTATCCTGGGAAGGTCATCAGGAAAAACTTTTGGGAATTCATTAACTATAGGGACAAACTGGAGGGAATTACTTTCAGTACTAGAATCTTTGTCCCAAACAAGATGGTATAAATACCCCTTTGATATAAACTTATGGGCTCTAAGATAGGATAGGAATTTCCCCCTAGGTGCTAGAGATCATCCCTCCTACTCTATCACTGGATCATTAGAAAAAGAGAAGGAGACCTTTCTGGTTTTGTAGTCTAATATAGCATAACATGAATGGAGCCAATCCACTCCCAGTACAGCATCAAAATCAATCATATCCAGCTCTACAAGATCAGCTACAGTATCACGATGACAATAGACACCACACAATTTCTATAATCTCTACGAGCCATGACAAAATCACCAATAGGAGTGGAAATAGAAAATGGTTCCAAAATATTTTTGGGTTCAAAACAACAATTAACTGGCATATAAGGGGTCATATAAGATAAGATAGACCTTGGTTCAAGTAACACAGATACATCATGGGAGAAAATCTTTAAAATACCCGAAACAACATCTGGTGAAGCCTATGAATCCTGGCGGGTAGGCAAAGCATACAACCGATTGCGACCACCTCCAGTTGCTGAAGTAGTGCCCTTGGATGAAGGAGCTCCTGGATTAGTTTGGGCCTTCGGCCCCTCCAGGGTTCCCGCTGGTCATGGGATAAAATCTTCGGATATGGTCTATTTGACCACAATTATAGCATACATTACTTCCGAGGTAGCATTTCCTTGGGTGATTCTTTCCACATAAATTACAGTAAGGATACAACCTGACAGGTTGAGCCACTCTTTCTTAGGACTGAGTACCCTGAGATCTAGGCCTATCTCCTGACTGGAATCATTGCTCCCCTGAAGGCCTAGGCACAGGTGCACTTGCTAAGGACTGATTATTGCTCCAAAATTTTTTCTTAGACCAATTATTACCCCAATTAGAACCTTGGTATTGACTGGTATTCTGATCTGTAGACCTAGCTTTCTTAGCCTTCCTTTCTTTCTTCCTTACCTCTACCTGCCTCTTTTTCTCTTCCTCCACTTGTTGCATATGCACTGATAACTTGGAGAAATCTATATCCTTGTTCAACATTTCCCCTTACATTCTAATACCAAGTTAATTGAGATACCAGATGTGAACTTTCTCATGTAAGCCCTTATATTACCTACCAATTTTGAAACATAACGAGACAGCTGGGTGAATTTAATTCCATATTCTTTGACACTCATCTTTCCCTATTTTAGTTTCATAAATTTTCAGCTTTTGCTTCCCCCAGTTCCTAGGAAAGAAACAATCCAGGAAGGCCTCTACAAACTCTCCCCATACAGGAGGTTTAACATATCTACGCCTCAAATCTTCCTACTGATTATGACACTGGTTAGCTATGTTCTTCAACTGATAGGCTGCCAACTCAACCCGTTCAACCTCATTAGCATGCATAACTCTAAAAATTTTCTCTAGTTTATCAATAAGCCCTTAGGGGTCCTTCTCAATTTTTGTGCCAGTAAAGGTGGGTGGATTCAACCTCATGAATTGGACAAGCCGAGTAATTTTAGATAAACTATACACAGAGTCCACATTTTCAAACCGACAGGCCTAAGAAGCCACAAGCTTAGTAATCATATGGATGAACTGTCGGAACTCAGCATTTGAGACTTCTCATTGAGGACGCTGGGTACGGTTGACACCGGACCGAGGAGCCTTAGGTGGACTAGTTTGGACTGGATAAACTCCTGGAGTAGCAACAAACTTTAGAGTACAAGCTCTATTATGGGTTCGCATCTCATGAGTAGGGCGGACATCCTCAACATGGGTATTCTGCTCGTTGGATCTACGGGGACGCATGATCAATCTCTGAAATATAGGAAATCATGAGTTAGAGGACATTCAGACTCTATTGTATGAGCTAGAACATGAAGAAAAAGAGACATTCCTAAACGCCTAGTAGCTTTCTCCTTATAAGTGTGGTGCGCTATACACCCATAAAAAGGACTCTACCCAACACGACTTCGCAGATAACCTGGGACCATGAACCGAATTTTGATACCAAGTTTTCCACGAACCAAACAAAGCCCTGGCTGCTATGGGTATCCCAAACCATGAATGCCCGAGAGCCCTTTTATCTTGTCATCATGAGCATACTTATCTATTAACCTTAATGCAGAAGTAAACTTGGAGCATGATAGTTCTATTATTCCAACTTAGCAAATACGAAATATAAGTCTATTAGAAAACCCGTAACCACCTATAACAAGTCTGCAAAGTCTCTACTAAACTGGAATCAAAATCTGTCTAAAATCGGGACAAGGCCCCAGGTCGAACAATGAAATAAATTAAATAAAGTCAACATATATGAACAGGACGCCTTTCAAAATAAGGGAGACTCACCAACTTTGAATGTCCAACAACAATCTACTATTTAGTAGGACCACGAGACTTGGCATCAGAACCTGAAATATAGGGGGTCAATACACAATGTACTGGCATGTGAAACAATCCAAAATAACATATGTTTATACAACATAGATGAGAGCATTTCATAAAACAATTACTATATGATAATTAAAACACATGGGCATTGTTCGAGACATCTTAAACTTGTAATCATGATGCCACTCTTTATTTTTAATTCTGATCTAGATTGTCCACCCTACAAAACATGAATTCCTACGAGCTATATGGGTTCGCCCTTGACTTGGCGGTCAAGCCCCCAATCCACGTTTGCCGCAAGGATTGGAGTATCGTAAAAAGGTATGCCTAACTTGCCGACACACCATTTCTATCCCACTTGCCAAATAGCCCATAAAAACCCGTATCAATAAAACACGGTTTTGGGCTAAGAGTTATCTAAACTCAAGACCTCTTCGGTAACCAACTAGCTCTCTTTAAGCCCCTTTTTAATCCTTTAAAACCATACTTCATGCTTTTAAAACATTGTATCTTTCATACTAAGGGCACCTCGTGATAGGTATTGTCATACCTAGACTTGTAAGCCATATTGTGTCATGTTATAATCATAGCCCTTTTTGTAAAAGAAATCATATAGATGACCACTCCAATAGATTCAAATGTTTCAGGAGGAAATTCTTAATTCAAAACAAATGCAAACATATACAAAATACTCCCTTTGAAAACACTTTTTCATATGGTGGATAATCTCTCCTTAAAACACATGCATGTCTTTCTATTAACAGACTGAACACTTATAAACAAGGAAAGAACCCTCTCATCATGTCATAAGCAATGTAAACCATAACGATAATAAGGAACTTACTTTCAGAACCCCAGTTCATGCATTTGAAGTAACCCACATTACAAATAGACAATATATTTCGTAACAAGAGAGGGAATTTTGTTGTTTATATTCTCAATGAAACTTTTGAAAACTGAAAACACCCATAAATATGTGGCTATAATTCAATTCAATTCTACGGAAAGAGTTCAAGATGACATATACTTTCACCAAAACAAACATGCTATTCAAAGAGACCCAAAACCCTTTTTTTCTTTGTTTGTAAACGTGATTATGTATCTTTATAACTTATCAAACCAATTAAACCTTTGCCCATGGAGTTTAGGATAGTCCCACATATCTTAAGTTTCTTAACTTAGATGAAACCTTAATCTTGGCACTTTCAAGCAGGGGTGTGCAAAAACCGAACCGACCGATAAACCGAATCGATAAAAATGTTATTGCTTTATTGTTATTTGGTTATTGGGTTAAAATTTTTGTAATGGTTTAATAAAATAAATTATTTGGTTATTGGTTCGCTTCGATTTTTTCTTATTGGGTTATTGGTAACTAATAACCCAATAAGAATATATATATATATATATATATATATATATATATATATATATGTATGTATGTATGTATGTAATGACCCTTACAGTCATTTTACTGTATTTTCATATTATTTTAGTACTATCTAAATATATCGTGGATTATTTAATTTCATTTGGCATTTGGTAGAAATACAATTTAGTACCCTTCTAGAATATTTTCGATATAGGTAAAATTTTTTAAGTGATGATATATTTATATACTTCATACTATATTTTTATGATTTATTAATATTTTAAGCGGAGATAGTAAATTTATAACTATTAAAATATTATTATTATATAATAGAAGTTTTGTTAGAAATATTTTTCTATTAATTATGGTATATCTAAAATATTATTTATTTTATCACGAGTTTATGTAATATCTGAATATATATAACGGAGCAATTAATAGTTAATATGTGGCACCTTCACTTCCACGTGGAAGTGAAGGGAATGGCTATGCCGTGAATTTTAATTGTGACTACTAATTGGTGTAACTTTTGTATACATATATCTTTAGTCTTAGTTAATCTTTAAAAGAAAGCAAGGGGAACTTTCCAACTATCTACTGCCCTTTTGCATTGTTTTGAAACTTTTGCCATTTTAAAGTGAACTCTCTTCACTTAAGGGCATACATATACAAGTTCATACTTGTTTTCCCTTATATTTGGACCTTCTCGGCTTGTTTTTTTTCTTTTTTTAGAAAATTGGTTAGAGCTCGTGGTTAGCTTTACAAAGTTGTATATAAGCTAAGAGGCGTTGTGAAAAATAATTTCTTTGATGTTATTTAAATTCGGGTTCTAGTGAGATACTATTTGGAAGTTTCGCAGAAAGACATTTTAGCTTTGGTGTCTAGGTAGGCTAAGTTTACCTATCTTTAGATTGATCTTATTTACTGAAATTGTAAACTATTATGTCAGCTTTGGATAGGTGCTCATAGATGCGTATTTATTTGATTTATATAAACTGTCTTATTTATCCGGATTAGGACCCCGTTCTAGTAAATATTGGAATATTATCTTTTAATATAATATAGCATCTATTACTTTAGGATGTGAAATTAAATTACAAACCTTGAAATTGCCCCTTTAAAATTAAGTCATACGTACGACAATTAGAT
Organism: Capsicum annuum; assembly: GCF_002878395.1. Taxonomy (NCBI): domain Eukaryota; kingdom Viridiplantae; phylum Streptophyta; class Magnoliopsida; order Solanales; family Solanaceae; genus Capsicum; species Capsicum annuum. Next base: position 8,301,081 of record NC_061117.1, read on the forward strand.
GTATTTTAGCCGTTGTTCAGATTCAATATATATTTTATTTCTGTCATTGGTTGTGAACTTTTGTACCATGTTAGCATTGTTATGATATGGTATGAATTTTAATATTATCGTTGGGTATGGTTACTATGAGTTCCAGTTTGAGTCTGGCATTGGATTATTATTGTTACTATGAATTCTGCTTCGAGTCCGACAATGGATTATTATTATTACTACGAGCTCCGGTTCGAGTCCGGCATTTGATTATTATAGTTACTATGAGCTCCGGTTCGATTCCAGCATTTGATTATTATCGTTACTATAAGTTCCGGTTCGATTCCGGCATTTGATTATTATCATTACTATGAGTTTCTGTTCGAATCTGGTATTTGATTATTATCGTTACTATGAGTTTTGGTTCGAGTTCTGCATTTGATTATTCTTGTTATTATGAGTTATGGTTCGAGTCCGGCATTTGATTATTGTCATTAATATGAGTTTCGGTTTGAGTCCGGCATTTGATTATTACTGTTACTATGTGTTCCGGTTCAAGTCCGACATCTGTTTATGAGTTCTGTATATGTAGCCTATCATTATTACCCACTATACTCGGTTCGAATCTGGCACGTGTCCTCTTGATTACTTATTACTAACGGTTCGAGTTCGGTGACTGGCCTCTCGTTACTACCCATTGGTATCGGTTCGAGTCCAGTGCACATCTGGATGACTATCATGATTTATTGGGATCAGCGCAATTATAGATTATTTATGTTTATTTTCATTACTTGGGTGTCCCACCAGCTTATGGGGATACAGTTGGATTAATTGTCTTATTCAGTGTACCTAACGGGTCTATGGGGGCCCAGTTAGGTTATGTTTGATTTGTCTGTTATTACTGCATTATTTATTTTTCTGTATCTCTTACGTTTATTCCTTTACAACTATTGCATAACTTGGTAGTTATTTACCTTTTCATCCTTATTTACTGATGACTTAGATTACGTCCTCGTATTTTAGTTATACCCTTTTTGTATTGAGCTCAGTCGGCCGATGATGCCTACTGAGTACCCTTTGCGTTGGTACTCATACTACACTTCTGCATCTTTTTCCTAATGCAGATTCAGGTACTAGCGTTCGACGTTGATGTAGTTCCTACCTTTCATGTAACGCCCCGAGATCCTATCACAAGACGTCACATGGTGCTTATGACCTCGAAGGGCCACAAGCTATCCCTTTACTGATATCTATACTTGTGCACTACATAATATCTGAAATAAGGTTCAACACATCTATACACTAGCCATAAGTTTCAACACATCCATACTCAAAACTGAAAACTAAATACTAATACATCAACATCCGTCTGAAAAGCCTCTAAATTGTCTGAACCATGGAGTTGATGGGACATGTCGCCAACTAACTCTGTCAACTGAAAAATAAACAAAATCTGAGACAATAATAGTAAACTGAGACTTGTCTTCGAAAGAAGAGGACTCACTGCTACTGCTGCTGACTGGGATTGAACTACTGAGGATACTCTAGATCCTGTGCCTCTGAACCTATGGTGTCAAATAAAACACCATAGCGCAAATGCGTCAGTACAAAAATGTACTGAGTATGTAAATAAGGTAAGGCTAAATGCAGGGCTCATACATGCTCAATATCTAAACTGAATAATCATGAGAATAACGCATGAGAACACATACATGAATACGCAGACCATAAACACAATCATCGTAGCTCTAGATACTGAAACTCGGATACCACTTTACTTCAGCCTGAACTCACTACTGACACTGAGATACTGAATCACTGACTCATCTGATGCTAATAACTGAGGATCTAGCTATACTTACATCAAGAACTAAATTCTGAGCTTACTTTTTCCAACTGATAAGAGTTAGAGATCAACTTTTCTAACAGATGACTTCGGAAGCTTTATCAATGGTAGGAAATATGATTATATCTGAATCTGACAACAAGAATACTCAATAGAAATTTGATACTGTAATCAAGCTTGTCTGGCAGCATATCTCTGAATATGATATCAAACATCTGTATATGAGGCCAAGCCTATCTGACGGGATGGTCCATGAATCAATGAAACTATCTGAATTCCTCATAAAAATAGATGACTGTATCTGACAGTCCTGATATCTGAAGATTGATACTGAAACTGATTCTGAATCTGAAACTGTGGGAAGTAGTTACTTAATCGACATGCCCTGACCTACCACAAGTGGGGTCCAACCTGTAACCCCAGCTGGAAGGGTGTCAATACCGTTCCACGGGTAAAGACCTTTCTTTGGTCGATCCTCTCCAATGGATGACCTTTACTAGAAAGTTGACCTAAGGTAATATAATAGTCAAATACTTTCTCTCTGGAGGTGACAACCTTTATTGATGGTGACTCCTGTATCCTGCATTGGCTACACAGTTCTGGAGTTCAGGGATTGCTACTAATGACTCCGACCTCTCTCTCTCTAATGGGAGGAGCCACCATCCCCTTCCTTGCTCGGTGCTAGTTTCTACTCCCAACTGAAAGACTCTGACTGAATTCTTAAGTGAATACAAAATGAATTGAATCTGATACTGATCATGTTTCTCAAAAGATCTGACTGAGTTACGCTAAGATTACTTAGTTTCGTATCTGACGAAAATGGTATTGAATTATGGTATCTAACTGACGATATAGAGCTTGAATAGATTACTCGAATCGCTTCTAAGATTAGAATTGCATCACTTGAATACTATTAGATCTAAGCTGATTACATGACTAAGGCTAGATTACTAGCGATAAAAGGGATTACGAAGATCACTGAGATAACTGAGTTTTTCTTAAGTTCTGCATTTGTTTGAGGATACAGAGTTCTATAGTTCACTGATTTCTGAGAACCATGGCTCGACTATAATTATCAAGAAACTGACATGGGCTCTAGACAATAGCTTTATTGTCGAGTATAAATATCCCCAGGACTCGATAACATAAAAGTAAAGCATAATCATTCTTGACTAGTCATCACCACAATCATTCATGCATCATCACAACCATTCATGTATTATCACAATCATTAAAGCATCTCTTCAAATAATTAAAGATCACAAACGTCTATTCTTCATCACATTCGCCAAGGGGTCACTTTAAGCATTTCGGAATCATAATCATATAATAATGTAGGGGAAACATGCTACTAGATCATAATCCATTCAACAGGGTTTTACCTCAACTATTTCATACCTATATTAGTCTTGACGTGTGTTTGGATATCACATGGCTTGGGGAAACTTCATTCTATCCTGTCATAACTTACTTGCTAACCACTTGGCATGTATTAAAAAAACTTAGCATATATCAAAGAGCACACAATCGGGGAGTTTACAACCATCACATCTCCACTCGTTCACTAAGGTTCTTCAACAAACACTAAACATGCACGGTTTCACACTTACTTTGGGATTTCACACTATCATGGTACAATTCATTCACTAGGGCATTTCATGATACACATAGTTCTCAAAGTCTTGTACATGAAGGGGAGTGTATATACCCAAATGACATCCGTCCATCCATCTAGTTTCACAATCACCCCACCAACAATCGTAATGAATAACAATATCATAGAAGTCACTATTTTCATAAGGGTATAGCAAGCACTTATCATTTAGGTCACAATTTAACTACAATACTTGATTTCTAGTCTCTTGGGCATTTTATCAAACACCCTACATGTACAACCTAGGCATAGGTGTAATAATCCAATTACTCACCATGAACAACAAAATTTACATGTTTTCAACTCACATAATCTCATAGATTCATACAAACCACATAAATATTCCATCTTGGAAATCATTCAAGATCAACAACAAGAACACAATCCATTTACCACATAAATACCACATACTAGGGCCAATGCTTGACAATCTTGTAGACAAACATGAATCACAACTCAATCATAGTAAGAACATCAATTTCAACTCATAAGAATCATTAAAATTCATAAACATAAAATCTTTAAGACTTTGAAAGGGTACTTGATCTTCTTGGATGAAAGGGACCCAAGAATCAACATCTACATACCTTGGGGAAACTCTTTTCTTGAAAGCCCTTGAAAAAATTCTTGATTTCTCTTGATTCTCTCTTGATTTTTTTTGTGGAAGGATATGACAGGGTTTTGATTTGGAAACCCTAGTTTTTGGAAATGAAAGAAGAGAAATGAGGCTGAAGGCCCTTTACCATGTATTTATAGAGGTTGGGAAAGAGTAGAAAAGATCAAAAAGTCCTTGGAAAATTTACTGGAAATTCTTAATTTTCCAGGCTGGCACGATGCACCATAATCGCGCCAGTCCACTGGAAATTGGACAATTGAGAAATTGCACAACGGCGCGATGCGGTGGAAGTCACTTTGCCAACTTGTTGTGAATTGGAACTGTATCGCGACACGGTGGAATCGCGGAGGTCCATTGGATTTTGAAAATTGCCATTTTGGCTGGCTCCGCGACGCGCCAGAGTGCCAGATGGCATACTGTCTTACTAAAATGGCTCTAACTCTTCACCCGAGTGTCCGATTTGGGTGAATTTGATATCGATGGAAAGATACTCTACATGGAAAAAAGTAGAAATTAGGAAAATTCCACACGATTCAAAGTATTTCATACTTGGGAAGATATTTCGGAAACTTTTAAACTCGAATTTCCGCTTTACTGAATACGCTCTAATGCTCAGACTGGAAGAGGACTTTGCAGGGTATTACATTTCAGTACTTGTTCAGAGAAGGGTGAGCTTACTGTTGTCCGAGGCTGATCCTCCTGTATCTACTCTAGTTAGTTTTTTGCACTCGAGACTGCTTTGCATGTTATGTATATTTTATATTTTTGTCTAGTACTCCAGGCACCTTTTAGTAATGGCTCTAGTACTGACCTTATCAGGTCTTGGGAGGGATTCGTGTGTATATTTGACCTCTTTCTTTTTTTGATTTTTTCTGGTCCCTGCGTGTTATCCCGTTACCTATCATTTCGGGCTATGGCGTGGCTTGCCTACTGGTGGGTTAAGGTAGGCACCATCATGACTTGAGAAATCGGGTCGTCACAATATATATATATATATATATATATATATATATATATATATAACCTTTTATTTCAATTATACAAACTCTTAATTTCTTCTAACAACATTTAGTTCAAATTTGAAGATTCTTGTAAATTAAAACACATTATGTAGGATTTTTGGTTGCAACTAAGATTCGGTTTCATGTTAGTTACTACTATTTCTAGTTTTTAGTTTTTTTTCTTATCGGTTAAACCGAAAATCGAACCGTGAAGGATTAAAAACCGATAAATCTTTTTTTATTGGTTTAGCATATTTAAAAACCAAAAATCGATAAACCGAACCGAACCGACCGATACACACCCCTACTTTCAAGAGTTCCTTGAACTTGAAAAGCTTGAATTCTAGGTTACTTGGGGAAAAAGGATTGAATTTTTGTTCTTGGGGAGGTGGGAAGGGCTTTTTTTGAGAGTTAATTGGAGAAGATGGACAAATAATGCCCTAATAAACGTTATAAGTCGTGAATTTACGAATTGGATTGAGGGGAAATTTAAACCCCTCCATGCTTGCAACTAAAAGGTGAAATAAGCCAAAAATAATACGGGTTGTTACAGTTACATTTAGCGAATTAAGATTAATCTATTCCTTTGTCTTGCACCATTTTTTAACTTATAAATTTGAGTATTTGCTTTTTTATATTTTGAAACCCCTCGGCAAAAATCCTCGGTCTGTCACTATATGTCATGAAAATAATGATAATAGGAGTCAATATATAGGTTTAGACATCCAATTAAAAGCAAAAAAAGTGACTAAGAACGAAAATAAAACAAATGATCGTATATTTTAAATCAATTAAAGATTCTTAATATCAACAAGGAAACTAAATCGTATAAGTTTCAAAAAAAAAAAAAGAAACTTAGTAGTATTCATTAATTTGGCGAGATCAAGCTTTCCACATAGGTAACCATGGGCCACATGTAAATTCTCTCCACAACCCGACACCAAGAATGTCTCTCATATTATTTTTCTTAGGATTATATACAACAATTTTTTGGTTATAATTTTCTGTTATCAAAGCTACTTCTTCGGTCTCTGTCACAGAAAATGGAACTGCAATCCGTAAGAAGCATTTATTTCTAAATTCCTTATGAAAAATAAAGATGCCCATAATTCCTTTACTCCGTATTTCTTCATGACCAATAGGTACCTCAACAACACCCTTATCACCATCCAAGCGAGTCACGACGTTCATTTAAAACTCCTAAACCAACTATAACATTCTCTTCTTGAGTAGATTTAGGCTCAGGGATGGGAAACATATTAAACTTTTCAGAAGTGGGATCAAAATAAATTACTTGGCTAAAAGAAGAAATGTGCTCCCACATACTCTCCTGAAATTCATTATTACCCACATATTCCCCTGCGCAACGTGCAGCTCAGCACAGAGGCGAAAAATGTGCTTAGAATCACATATAAAACTTTCTTAACGTTATCTAACCCACCCCAAATGATTTCTACTCATTCTAATTAGGCTCATTTTTACGCTCTAATAAGGCATTCAAAGGCGTTACACATAATCATCCTTTGTTCCGATTGGGAGTCTTTTTTAGCCTTTTAGAAGAAGGTGGTTTTTTTTCTCTTTTATCTCTGTTCCGATCATTAGCTATGTTAACTTGTAGTACTTTTCATGTAATTTCAAATAAGTAGATTGTATTTTGAGGCCGAATTCATGGTCAAAATTAAGTGTTTTCATCTTCGTACTTCGGATACCTACCCATAAATTATGACAGATAAGATTATGGACATGCTATTCCATCTTTTTATCCTTCCAGCTGCTGAAAATTGTAAAAAAGTGGATTAAGAGTGTTCAACCTCAAATTTAGTTTTACCATTATGGTAGACTGTCTATATCGCAAGCCTTTGAGTGCCAGCCTTCTCTGGACCTTGATAGAGCAGGATGCTTTATGCACCGAGCAGGACGTCATCTTTACCACAATTTGTACCCACTAACTCAAAATGATAATATGGTGAGTTACAAGAATAATGACACCACTTTCTCTACTTTATGATTACTAATGTCATGCACTTTAATTTATTTTAATAATAAAATGCACCAACATGAAGTAAGCAACAGGATCATACAGATAATCAAACAAACGGGCAATAAAGAAAACTTCTTATTTATGATTTCTTAAAAAATTTATTAATTTCAAATTATGATTCTGCTAAAAGAACTCTTCTCTCTTAACTACCTTTGCTTTGAACAGTAATAACAATGTTGTTCGTACTTGCCAATGCCAGTGGCAGATCCACATGTAATAATGTTATGAGTCTCGAACACCCATTAACCTAGATGCTAACCATATCTTTTATACATATATAATTTCTTAAAATTTAGATATATATATCTCTCACTGTTAGAAGGGCTTCCAATATATATCATGAAGATAATTAAATGATAATAGGAGTCAATAAAGGTAAGACTTGAACTTGAAAGCGGAAAAAGAAATCATCCTATATAGAAAATCAAATTGAGATTATAAGAAACCAATACCTCGACACTAGCCTTCTCATCAACCAAGAGAGTCATGCAAAGACATTCATTTAAAACTCCTAAACCAACTACAACATTCTCTTCATGATTAGATTTAGGCTCGGGGATTGGAAACATATGAAACTTTTCAGAGATGGGATCAAAATAAATTACTTGGTCAAACGAAGAAGAAGAGAGCTCATACATAGTCCGTTGAAATTCATCTCTTCCATTTTTGAATTCTTTGACGTTTAACCTATAGTGAAGTCGTTCCTGGAATGTAATCCCTTCACTTGCTGATGGGATATCATAAGGGAATTCGAGTTGCCTCCATTCTTTGTCTTTAAGACTGGCAACTATAACAAATTTACCACCGTAATCTGGGGTTTGATGATCCATAATAAGCACAGCCTTGTAAACATTCTTGGAGGAACCGAAACAAAGTCCTCCGCGTATATAATAGCCATCGTCATTCAAGCAATCAAACTCAAGCACTTTGGTGCAAAATCGGGTGGCAGGATTCCACATTAAACAGTATAAGACCGTGACAAGAACCCAAAATCATATCAGTGTAAACGTAAGTTTTATCATCATTCATAGGATAATTGAGTTCTTCCAAAGTGAGTTGTTGGTTTATTAGTCGAAAGAAGGGTTTCGATCTCTTATTTGGATACATTCTGGCAATTGCTCCTTGTCGTCGTGGATTCGAGAGCTGGAAATTTGGACTTGAGATCCAAGTACCCCATGGCTTAGAAACACACTTGAATCGTAACAGGGATTTTACAGGTTAATTTGAGAGAATAATCATAGTGATTTCATCGGGAAGATTTGCCATTTGGAAGACTAAAACTCGATTATCAAATAGTAACACAAAAATATAACAAGTAGAGATCGTTATATACTCTCAAGAATTGTGATATGGTAACGTCGGTTAATGTCTAGTTTGTAGGGACGGTTGTTAGTTAAACTAATACTCTCTCCGTTCCATTTTACCCGTTTCAAATTGGCTAAGTTGATGTCTCATTTTACTTATCAAGATAAGATAAACTTTTTTTTCCATGTTTTAGTCTTTGCATTAATTACGGAGGAAGTAAAAAATAACAAATTGATATGCTTAAATTTAGGGATTTCTATTGTAATGTCGGTTGCTTGATTTTGGCAGGATCATGTTAACTATTGTTTGTACTAAATAAATGTAATAAATAGAATTATTCACCAACTTTCTCCGGCTTTATTCCAAAAAGATTCTTTATCCAAACTATTTTGTCAAATACCCACAAGTTTTAAATTCTTTGTCAAATACTCACTTAATTTCATCTCACCACCAACTTTTCCAATTTAACAATTTCAGCCCCAACCTTTATAATAATTCACTTTAACTCAATACTTCCAACTTAATAAATCCACCCACAAGTTTTTAATAATACACTTCAACCCACTCCATCATCCATAACTATATATATAAAAATAATATCTAGGTTTCCAAAAATATTAAAAAAAATAATTCCAAAAGCTAAAAATAGAAAGTGGTTATTTTTCCCACCAAAAAGCTCCGATTCCGGCCATTTTTCCAGCGTTATTTTCCGACGATCAGCTGTAAATTAGTCCACAAACATCATAAGCTTGTCCATTGCATCCATTGTTACCCCGTTTGTTTCCTATCTTCTCAAACACACTTTCCACCATTGTTAAAAAGCTTTAAATCACTCACATTACTCAAAACCACTTTAGAAAGTGCATTACAGCAGCTCAGGCGACTCCAAGTTCATTTCTTTATTCCATAAACCCAACAATCATTGATTACAAGCAATATTTGCAATTTCAAGTATTTGTACGGAAATCTGCGCAGTCATCGACCCGTCCTCACCAGTCATCGACAGTGCATACAACACGACATAGACCATAAGCATAATCTACCATCTACCGAAGCTTAATTCTAGGAAGTCTATTGCATAATTTGTTCTGGTTTCTGGTGATTTCATTGGAGAATGGGCGGAGACTTCGAAATGTTAGAAATGGAGATCATTTACCAAGGTGACAATTCCCATTCCTGTTCACCGCAACAGTTCGTACGACGAATTTGTTGCAAGCATAATGCAGAGCGGGGATCTAGATTGCGCGCCGAGCTACGTGGTGATTAGTTATGTAATGCATTCGAGGGAAAAGGTGAATCCTACGATCATAAATATCGATGTACGTGTGCTGACGTACATAATGGATGTAGATGGCTTTAGGCCAATTTTTAGGATAAATATGGTTGAGAGGTCCTTTGAAGGACCGCTGAATTCATCAGCACCCCCACCGCGGCGCCCGACAGTCGACGATGATTTGATCGACAACGATTTGAATAATTACGAGAACGATGTCGATGATACAATTAATATAGAAGATTATTGTATGCATATGGAAGACTTTTCATCGGACTCGCAAGATGATGAAGAAGACCGTGAAACGGAATCACAAGTAGGATACTCCTTTACCGACGAAACCAATTTTTATTGTGGTCAAACAATCGCATATAAAAAAGAACGCAGCAGCAACAGACAGTCTTTTGATTATTATATGGAGAAGAGCTGCATGAAATTGATGAAGGCACAATGCTTATCTTGTGGTTGTGGCTGGCTGTTGCGGGCAAAAAAGTATGACACCTCGGATAGATTTCACATATACAAGTATGTCGGGATGCACACGTACGGCGTTGAAAACGCCACCCGCAGGCACAAAAAAGTCTCATCCGAATTGATTGCTTCAGTATGCGTAAATCATTTTCGGGATGGTAAGGGTCCAAGCATAAGAGAAATTCAAAGAATTGTATTTAAGGAGTTGCGTTGCAACGCAAGCTATTGGATGTGTTGGAAAGGAAGTGTAATTACGAAGAACATCATTCGCGGGATACCGGAGCACGGATATGCTTGCTTGCCGGCTTTTTCCCATATGGTGGAGTTATTGAATCCCGAGTCTTCTTACTCTATCATGGTAAACCAGATGGATGGATCGTTCGTTTACTGCTTCTTAGCATTCTTAGCTTGCATACGAGGATATGCCCACATGAGAAAGGTAATTGCAGTCGATGATATACATTTGTATGGCAAGTACGGGGGCGTTCTGCTGAGCGTCATTGCACAGGACACCGAAAATCATATATTTCCGATTGCCTTTTGTATCGTCGATAAAAAGAACGATGCTTCTTGGACCTTCTTCTTTCAGAAGCTGAAGTCTATCATAGAAAATGAACCAGATCTATGCGTCATCTCCGACAGGCACATTAGCATCACCAATGCCTTCTTCTGTGTATACAGTCGTGCACATCACGGACTTTGCATGAGGCACCTCGCTGAAAATCTTTGCGTAAACCAACACTGCAGAGAACATCTTTATCTATTCTACGCCGTGGCAAAGGATTATTCCTTTGATGAGTTTAGTGATAATTTTGTGGAATTGAAGAGTAAATTCCCCGAGGCAGCTCATGTTCTTGAAAATGTGCTTGGTTTTGAAAAATAGAGTAGAGCACACTTTTCGAGCAATAGGTACGATATGATGACTACCAACATCGCTGAGTCTCTCAACTCGATTTTGATGGATGAACAGGAGTACCCCGTGTCATACATATTCAATTCAATTGCTTAAAAATTTGGTGAAAAGTTTAGGGAGCGGCATGCATTTGTCGGTGGTAAAGAGAACATAGTTGTACCTTCTACGGAAAGGATCCTAAGGGATAATAAGAGTGCGAGAGATTCCTTATATGTGGGTAATCTCGGGGTTCTCGATGAGCATACGGTGTTCGGCAACAGCGTTACTGCCAAGTTCAATCTCTTGGAGAGGAGATATTCTTGTCAGAAATTTGACGTGGTGAAAATGTTGTTCGAACATACGATGGCAGCTTTGCGAGCAAAGTACGGTGATGGCGAAGATTATGGTAACTCCATCTATGACTACTCTTCGCCAATTTATAAAGATGAAAGTTACCTCCTCGCATACTTGGAAGCAATTAACGTGGTCCCTCCGGAGGCTTAATGGATTGTGCCACAGGAATTGGTAGACACCAAAATTTCTCCACTCCCGTACGATCCCAAACTTGGAAGGAAGAAAGTCAAATTCACTAAGGGCGTCGGTGAGACATTCAAGTCCAAAAGGAGGAATAGGTGGTCAATATGCAAGAAATCCGGAGACAAAAAAACCACGTGTAGAATGGGCATCAAATCATAAATAGGGTTTTTTAGCTTTAGTTGTAAAGCTACTGTTTTGGGGGATGAATGTGCATTTCTATAAAGTTTAACGTTCATTTATTATCGACCTAAAGCTTTTTCTACGATAGACTATCTATAGTCTGTGGTATATATAATATATGGTCTATAAAATATAATGTATTGATTATATTATTACTGATCTAACACGTTATGTTGGTCATTTTCCCGACTTATCTCTCCAATCAATGCAATGAATCATTATTTCCCTTGTTTCCCGTTCCCATTTATTAAAAAGCTGCACAACACGTCTCTTCACGAGGAAAAACAGCTGGTATACGCATACGAAATATTTTCTCTTGTCAGACACGTCGACCTACCATTAGGTGGATATATGAACGGACGCAATCTACAGGTCTATAATTACAGGCCCTCTTTCTACGCAACCCTTCAATTTTCCCCAAACCGAAAATATTAGAAACCGTCTCTTCTTCTTCTTCACCCAAATAAAAAAAATACCTCCAAGAAGGATACCCATGCGCCCCATCAGACGTGTTCCTCCGAGGAACTACGACTTCCTCTTCCTAAGGAATGATTTGGACCGACTTTTCTATGGGCTGGGTCAAGACTGCATCTACCTGGAGCGGAAGCTCCGTCGAATTGCTCGTTTCTTGAGCGCAATTCTGGAAAGGCTCGGAATGGAAGGCCCTGACTACATTACCCCCCACCATCCCCATAATTTAGCTTAAATATTTTATTTTAGTATATGTTTTTAAGTTTTTTTGATTCGTTCATTGCTGAAGAAGCTTTCTTTGTAGGATCTTGTTAGAAGAAAGCTTCTTCCATTTTACCCTTTTTGATGTAAATTTTATTATGTAATGCAATGAACAATTTTAATACAACTATGTTTCAGTTTCTTTTAACATTGTATGTTTGCATCTTTGTTCTGATCCCTGTTTGAAAACTCGAATCAAATATGTCTGCCTTTTCAAGTTATAGTATTGTGGCTTGACTAATTTCCTGAAGAGTAAAATATAATGTTTAGATTTTATACAAAGTATTTCTTTGATTGTACATATTAGTCGATCGTAGACTACATGAATCGATGGATCATCAGGTAAATTAAAACAAATAATAACATATTTTCAAAAAATAATTTGATTTTAAAAGATTTAAACAGATTATCACATGTTATGTGGCTGGTGGAAGAAAATAATTAAATTAAAAATTATTTAAATAGATAATCACACATTTTGAAAATTATGAAAGACAATTATTAAATTAAAAAAAAAATTTAAATAAATAATAGTAACATGTATTTTGGGCTTGTGGAAGAAAATAATTAAATATAATATGATTTAAATGGATAATCACATGTTTTGTGGCTGGTGGAAGAAAATAATTTAATTAAAAAGGATTTAAATAAATGATGTTGGACTGGTGGTGACACTTAATAGACCGTCGTATATCATGCACTATGTCCTCCATCGATCAGTCTGGTATATCGTAGAATTTCACGTTTATTATCGCATCGACTGATATCATTATTATGCGTAGACCATGGTGATCTATGTACACAGTTATAGACCATCACTTGGATGTAGTTAAAAAATGATTAAATAAATTATAAATAAATGTGGTGTGTATTTCTACACATGTTAAAGAGTGTAAACAAGTCACATAATCATATTAGAGCTTAGACAAATTAGGGAGGGTGAATTAAGAAGTGTGTGGATGGGTAGTGGTTGAATGCTCAATATCGTAAGAGTAATGTTTCTCAAAGCACAAGTATATATTGAGGATGATAAATGTTTTACCACTATCAATTGCACACACTCTTTGGATTTAGGAGTGGTGATGAAAGAAATATGTGGAATGTGTAGGCATCAAATACAATACATATCCTATATACATACTTATGCTTTGTTTAAACATTACTCTTACGATATTGAGCATTCAACTACTACCCATCCACACACTTCTTAATTCACCCTCCCTAATTTGTCTAAGCTCTAATATGATTATGTGACTTGTTTACACTTCTTCACATGTGTAGAAATCCACACCACATTTATTTATAATTTATTTAATCATTTTTTAACTACATCCAAGTGATGGTCTATAACCTGGTACATAGATCATCGTGGTCTACGCCTAATAATGATATCAGTCGATGCGATAATAAACGTGTAAGTCTATGATAGCCTATACTGATCGATGGATGACATAGTTCATGATCTACGACGGTCTATTAAGTGTCATCACTAGTCCAAGATCATCTATTTAAATAATTTTTAATGTAATTGTTTTCTTCCACTGGCCCCAAAACATGTGATTATCCATTTAAATCATATTATATTTAATTATTTTCTTTCACCAGCCCCAAAACATGTTACTATTATCTATTTATTTTTTTTTAAATTTAATTATTCATTTTTTAACTACCTCCACGTGATGGTCTATAGATGTGTACATAGATCGCGGTAGTCTACGCATAATCAGGATATCCGTCGATGCACTAATAAATGTGTAAGTCTATGGTAAACCACACAAATCGATGGTTGACGTAGGTCATGATCTACGACAGTCTATTTAGTATCACCACCAGTTCAAAAGAGAAAAAAATTACTTTTCCAACGGTAAAAAACGGCTACTTTTGTAAGCCATCAGTGTGAACACTTTATTTTTACTTCATATATAAGGTGTACATCCCTCCTTATTTTATTTTATCAACTTTATTTTGTTTTTAAAAATTCTACAATATCGCAAGCATCTCAATCATCCAATTCTAAAAATACTCTAATTTGTCATTGTGGGAATGCGGCTATCTTGAGGACGTCACGCACAAATTCAAATCCAGGTCGCAAATTTTATAATTGTGCAATTGAAAAGGTGAGGTGTGCGCGTTTTTTTTTAAAAGTTAAGTTAATGTTTATGTAATATTTTTTTTCCTAGGATAATGGCGCATGCTCGTTTTTCAAATGGCTTGATGAGCTATATCACCTCCATCCAGTCCATCAACGTTTATTCCGGGACTTGAGACATCAAATTTTCAAGGCTTGATAAAATTTAATCTACTACAAAGGCTCCAACAATGAGAAGAAAATAAAGCTTTTCTCATGAATTTGTTCAAAGAAGCCGAAGAATAGAGGGATCACTTTAAACTATTGCTACATGACACCCAAATAGAGAGGGATCAACTAAAACAAAAATTGATTTTGGCCGAAGAAAGAGAGAATGCCCTAAACATGATGTTATACGCAATAATTCTAGTATTCGTTCTTTGGAAAAGTATAACATGAATGTAGTGATATTGAATAAATAATAATAGTTCTACTTTTGTATAATGTTAAATACTATTTTTGATAGAACCATGGTCGATTAAACAATACATCGACTTAAATTCGACCAGCAGGGTAATGATAGACTATGCATACGGTATATGAAATATTAAGTATGCATTCTATGATATCAAGCATACAATGTACCAACTATGACCACACCCTGCATATTCAAATTCCATGCCACAAATCAGTTTGATAGAAACAGATTCAACTCAGAATCATAACAAGTTTTATAAAATAAAAGAATAATTGTCATATCCTACCACCAGATCCTTGAAACTTCATATTTGTGAAATAAAAAAAAAATTATCATATCCTAAAAACTCATCATTTAACAAAAAATTAAACATCTTAGCATTTAAATGTCTCTTTCCCTAAGTTCCCCATCAACACAAGTGTTACTGTTGATTTCATCAACAATGTCCATGACCACATCTGTTTGGACAGCTTCAACTTCTTTTTTCTCAACAATTGCAGCTGTTTCTTCATTCTCACCTTCTTCTCCTTCCTTTTCAGCATGTGCATCAGCTGCTGCTTCTTTAGTTTCTTTTTCTTCCCCACCTTCTTTTCTTACTTCACCTGCAGCTGCTGTTTCTTCTTCAGCTTTAGCAACTGTTTCTTCCTCAGCTTCTTTTTTTTGTTCACCTGCTGCTTCTTGCACAACTTCTTCTTTGTCAGCTTTTTCAGCTTCTTCTTCAACAGTTTTTCCCTTTTTTGTGTCTCCTTGTTCATCTGCTGCCACTTCTTCTTCTTCTACTGCTGCTGCTAATTTTCCACCTTCTTCTTGGCTCTTATCTTCTTCACTATCCTTCTTTTTTTTCCTCTTCTGCCACAAAAACGGCCAACTCATCCATTTTGCTTTTTTTTTCTCCTTCTTCATTCTTCTCCGATTCATGCACATGCACTACTTCATAATATTACAAAGTGTTACTGATATTTAAAGCTGAATATTCATTAACAACATCAATTAATGAATGAAGTTACCTCGCTCATGTTGTCGCTCATCATTTTCCTTTTTCTTCATTCTTTTCTCTTTGATATAGGCAACAATATCCAACACCGCTTCCTCGAGCGTAGCCACACGCTTATGAAGATCCCCGGGGGATGAGGTTCCCACTGCATCTTTGAAGGTGCTCGGGGAATCATCATCACCAATATGTACTCCAATAGGGTTACCACCCAAATCTCCGTCATCATCACTGTTCTCATTTGAAGTGAGGACAGTCACCCCTTCTAACTCTTTCTTCAAGCCATCGAGGACGTTATTCTTCACCTCGTCCGTATATGTCTCAAACATAATCATGTAATCCATCTTTGTCTCACGAACAGTAGGGATGATGTACGGGTGCACGTTCTACCAAATATCAATTAACAATTACATAACATTCGATAAAATGGTACTATTATTGCATTATAGAAAATAAGTTCATACCTCGGTAACTTTTCCTTTATACTTGAATGGGTCGCCTTCGATTATCTTGTCGCTTTTTGAAGTGTTCCATCTGAGGATTCAGGGGATGGGTAAGGGCTCATCCACTGATTTTCCAGAAAATTCTCCAAGATGAGGAAAGGCCTCATAGATCCAAATCTGTAAGCAGTACAATAGTGAAAAAAATAACTATGAGTCTATGACATAGCATAAATAAAATGATAATCTATGATAAACTCACTAAAGGGTTTATGGTAGATACCATGAGTGCACAGGGAAATCCGAATAGAGCATAGGATGTCTTCTGCTTCTTATCAAATACTTCCTTCTGCTTCTTCAGGTTACTTTTCTTCTTCAGATAGTCGGTGGTCAGTTGAAATGTCTCTTTCCCCCATGGATACTTCTCGAAGAAACTCAAAGAGTCGACCATTCGAATCAGTTTTGTGTCAACAACCTTCGTCGAATCTTTCGCAAGCAACATGGTGTGCAAGAACCACAGTAGACAACACTTGAACTTCTGGTCCTCATTCAGATTATTCCCTCTGATCAGGTGTAACAAGTTGGCCGCCGTGATGTTTTTGTTTTTTGTCACCTTAAAACAAAAATTGTCCCCCTTTGCAACACCTTCTTCATTTTTGATTCACTGGGTATTATGAGCAGTTCAACCCCGTGATCAAACAAAACTCTTTCAAGCCAAAATAGGCAGGCTTATTGTTAACGTAGAACCACATTTAATGACGCATCTTATCGTTCTTAACGCGTCACAACAACAAATAATGAACTAACTGCCCATTGAACTTGAGATGTTCCGGCAGGTTTCTCAAGTGTCCAAAACAGGACCGCTTGAATCTTTTCTTCAATTCTTGGTCGATAAGAATTTGCTTAAATTCTCGATAAGAAGCCATTCTTTATTTGACCGATATCTTTGTCGGGAAAGATCTGACCTCGTCAATTATCGTTCGAAGGTCATACCGCTCCACGAAAATATACCTTGAAAGATATTGAACGGACAACGAATCATTATCCCCATCATCACTATTACTCCCACTTCCCTTGCACTCTTCACTGTCACCACTGAGACTCCGTTTGGAAACATCTTCACTAGAATCGACGTAATCGCTTATCTCCTTTAACTCCAAATTTAATTCGGACACCGACTCTTCAATTTTCTTTCTTTTTGCCACTTTTTCAACTGTCGCAGCTCTTCTTTTTTCTACTACTACCAGCAGTATCGTCATTCTGTTTAGGAATAAGATTTTTTTCTACTCATTTTCAACACAGTCTACACCTAAAGAACAAATTTCTCATTTTCAGTTCATAGACCATAAGTCTATCAATAGAAATAACTCAATGATCAAATGAACCCCCCCCCCCCCCCCCAAAGAAACAAAAATTAACAAATATCCCACCATTAAACAGTTCACTACACAAACATACAATAATTGAACCAAAATCGAACATGCAAAATATCAAAACACAACAATTGCTAAAAATCAAACTAGTGCACCTAATCAAACTAATTAGCTATTAATATTTCAATTTTCACTATTTCAGCAATCATGTTTTAAAAGAATTTCATACATCAGAAAATTGAAATATATCTAGGGCATTCTCATTTCATAGACCACGGGTCTACGAATAGACCGCGGGTCTACGGACAGAAACAGGACGCTGTTCAAATCAAAATGCCAAAATAACTCTTCTAACAATAATTATACCACTATTCAACACTTCGTTGCTAAAAAAAATACGGTTAAATCAAAACACCAAATTCAAAAAAAAAAAATCCTACATCACTACCAATCGATTAGCAAAAAGAAAAACCATTTAAATGGATCTAGAAATGATCAAAACTCGAATTTAACTAACCTTGGGAAGCAAAAATTCCCCCTTAGCTGCTGCAGATGTAGAACGTACGAAAATGGCATTTTTGGGAGAAGTTGTTTGAAAGCGGAAGTTGGAAATTGAAGAGGAGAGAGAGAGGGATTTTTTTTTGGATATTGGAATAAGTTGAGGGGGTTAGGTGTATTATATTAAATTTGAAAAATTGTATAAATGATGAATTGGTCCCTTGGTCCACGTGTGGGCCCCACTTTTTCCACTTTTTTACACTCTAAACCTAAAAAATAAGTCAAAAAGAAATTAAGTGGGTATTTGGCAAAATAGTTTTGCAAAGGTTCTTATTTGCCAATTATTCCCAACTTTCTGGTGCCAAAATTTTACACTAACCTAATAAATTTATAAAAAATTGATCAGTCCATATAAGTTTTAAACTCAAAATAATTATTTTTTTCCACCCAATTTAACCTTTCACTATCTTTTTTTTTTTTTTAACCCGGTTAGTCAAGTTCTTATGAACCATTATTTAAGCCTATAATTTAGGAAATAATAACAAGTAGTTTTAAATTTTTATGGTTTTTTAAGGTAGGTTTCTATCCTCAAATTTCGATTATTTCAACTCATTCCTCCTCCTTTACCTAATCCTTACCCCCTACCCACAAATTCATCTTAAATATAGTATTCACCCGGCCTAATAGTTTTCAGATATTTTTTAATTAATATTTTATTTTACATCATGTGATTGGTGTATAATCATTGTATAATATAATATGTCAAATCTAAGGAAATTGGGAAAGTGAAAGAGTTGAATTAGGAAAGTTGAAAGACAACTGAGGTTAGTTGTAACACCCCAAAATTTCCAAGTTGTGATTTAACTCATTTATCAAATGTGTATAGATCCGAACTCAAGATTTCTAATGGAACTTAGTATTAAGATCAATTTCTTAGTGTGTGAATAGCTTTGGATTAAGGTCATAAGGAACCTCAAGCAGAAAGTTAAGTTGAAAGATTCTTTATCGGTTGAATTTTCCAATAAGATTTTAATAGGATCAACTTCAAATGAGAATAAATCCTAATATATGAAGATTTTTATAGGTCAATACCCATTAAATGAAAGATCTCTGAGTATTCTTTCCATTGCTGCAAATAGTTCGTAAATCAGAGTCCGGAGTGAAGTTATGAGCTTTCCATTGAGGTTCCATGATAGGCCCGTGGCACAGACCTTAGTGTCCACGATTTTAGCATGGCATGAAGATGATGAACAGTCGCAAATTCTTTTATTTTCCTATGCATTTCTAAGGCCCATTTGGTCTTTTCCTTACCCAAAATAGTCCCCCAGCTATTCCAAATGTGTCCCTTCTCTTCTTATTACCCTAAATCATAATTAAAATCCTTCTCTCATCCTCTATAAGTCCAATTCATGAACTAATAATAAGGTCAAGTTCCAAGATTCAAGGCTCTACAATCAAGTTTTCTTAAATTTATTTCCGTCAAAAGGTATGTTGAACAGTCATGAACAGTCCTCTTCCAACCTACTATATTTTTGGATGTTTTTATGTTGGCTTTTAAATGTGGGTTGTTGATTAATTTTCAAGAGGAGGAACAATTTAAAGTTGCAAACCCCTTCTTTAGGAATGAAACATTGAATCTTTAATGGAATTTGAGAATTTGGGATTTATTGTTTGAAACATGACATTCAATGATTTTGAAAGTTCATTGGGGTTATCAAATTTAATTAGTCATGTTCCTCTTGTAATTATGTCATTACCTAAATCTTGATTGTTGGTGAGAAGAAAGAAATATCTAAATTTCTTATTTTCAAAAGTGTTGTTATTTAAATGCGGAGTCTTTAATCTTTATGTGATATGTTAAATGTGTTTGTGTTTAAACCTTTGAAATGATGAAGTTATTGGGGTTTGATATATGAAATTCAATCATGATTATATTGTGATTTTAAAGACGGGATTTAGAGTCAATAAATATTTTATGATAATGATCTTGGAACAATTTGTACGACTTGTAAGTATTGGTATGATGATATCAAAATGTGAATGCCTTTATGAAAGATTCCATGAATAAATGTCTATGAATAATACTTTAATTTGGGCTTACAGAGAATTGTGTAGTTCACCAAGAAGGTGTAAGTCCTCATGACTCAATGCCTGAAACCTATGTTTTCTAACATAGGGGTGGTTCGCTTTTTAACGCGACGTCCTTATAATGTTTGTCCTCTATGAGGATATTATGATCACCAAATTATGATGATCTCAATTCATGCGACAAATATGGATAGGGACCTAGCCGATTAGGTGAATATCTATAACACCCCATAATTTTTGGCTAGAATTTGATCCATTATTTCTACGTGTATAAACATGAACTTAATTTTTTGCTATATAAGTATAAGCATCATGATCATTATCTAGTGTGAAAAGTGCTTTTGAGGGGAAGAATATTCATATTAAACAGTTAGAGTGAAATGGAGTTAAGAACTTTTGTTATCGACTAAATTTTGTAATTCGATTCTACAAGGGTCAACTTTGAACGCGTATAACTTCTGAAATATGTAGAATTTTGGGTCTCAAGACCCAACAAATTATAAATAAATGAGTCCTAGTTTTAACGCATCCAATTTTGCCTTAATCCGACACCCGAGCAAAAAGTTATGAACATTTTCGTGCAAACCAGTGAGGGTCCGTGATAGTGGAGCTCATCACAGAGATTACCTTCCGTGATGCACCGATGGTTTAAATTAGTTAATTTTTGGGTTTGTTGACTAGGGAGGAAGGGTATTGAAGTCTTTTCACTTATAAATGACCCCTAAACACTATATTAACCTATTTATATTTGTTTTACGACATAACATTGCTATATAACCTCTCCAAAATCCTTAATCATCTCTCCATAAGAAAGAAAGGAGTTTGAGAAATTCAAGCTTTGTGGGTCCAATTTCTGTATGTTCTCTTTAATTTCTCTCCATCGAAAGGTTTGTGGGACTATCCTAAATCTCATGGGCAAGATTTTAGTATTTTGCAAGCTTTAAGAATACGTAGTATGTATACTTCACAAAGGGTTTTGAAATTATTGAAATTATTTTAGTATTAAAAGATTGTTCCTACACTTTAAGAATTTGGTGATCCTCCCTTACACCGGAAGACATTCTATCTGTATGTAATATCAGTCAGTTTATAGTTTAGCTGCAGTCTTGTCCCTTCCTAGACAGTTAGTGTTTAGTAGAGGCTTCATAGATGGAAGTTGAGTATTGTATTATTATATTTTGTTGACACAGTTTGTATTATAATTTTTCCTTGAATTTCATTCTATCCTCCACATTTTGTTTTAGTTAAAGTTACGCTCATAATGATGTGCTATGGGGTCTCTCGAGCATTCGTGGTTCGGGATGCCTATCGTGGCAAGGGCCTCGACTTCGTCCGTGACAAACTTGGTATCAGAGCACGATTCATGGTCCCAGGATATCTACAAAGCCATGTCTAGTAGAGTCTTGCTTATGGGTGTGTTGTGCACCACACTTATAATCGGGAGACTACCAGACATTTAGGAGTTCTTTCTCATTCTTTCATACTCTAGATCGTGCAACAATGTTGTCCCTATGAAAGTTATCCAAATTTCCTTCCTTGCTCTAATCTTATAGGTCATGCCTCATTTTCAAGGCGATACAAGTGCAAAAACTTAGAGTCTAAATGAGGTGATCCTTTCTAATTGAGTCATAAAAGGGTTATAAAATCGAAAAAGGACTTGAGATGAGTCTATTAGTGCTTTAAAATGTGTTGATTCAAGTGCATCCTCCTATCTATACCAATAGTACATTTAGGTATGAGGTGTGAAATGTATTCATTCCCTTTTAGAATCCTTGTTGTAGTTATCATGCTTAAAGGAAGAGATATGTAGCAGAATATTGGAACAATATTTCCACCTTAGAAGTAGTATATGTTAAGGTGTCATAACCTATTGGTAGTAAGATGGTCCCGATATTAGTGATATGAAGTCATAAGTTTAGCGGTTAGAGTGAGGGTAACTTTTGCATAAAAAAGTTAGTTTTAGTTGTATCACCTTTGACTGAGGGATGGTTTGCCCTTTTATAGTGATTGACTAATATTGTAGCAAGATTTGTAGATTGTATGGTAGTCTATGGAGGAAGTGATTGACTATGGTCGTTAC
Source organism: Capsicum annuum (assembly GCF_002878395.1). Lineage (NCBI taxonomy): Eukaryota > Viridiplantae > Streptophyta > Magnoliopsida > Solanales > Solanaceae > Capsicum > Capsicum annuum. The sequence continues at coordinate 8,323,615 of NC_061117.1, forward strand.
TTATTCAAAATAGAGTAGGAGCTCAAAGTGGATAGTTATGGTGGTTGTAGAAATCATTTATAGGTAGTAAATGAAAAGGGCGTAGATTAGTCAATAAGTTATGGGTAGTGACTCACTGGTTTTCATGGGATTTGAAGGTAGTGGGAATGTATTCATAGGTAAGTAGATTTAATATGAGAAAATAGAATATGCTAATAAGATAGTAATATATATTATAAGATCAAGATCCACTATCCTTATTATGTGACTTTACTGCTTGATTTCCTTTTCTCTAGTAGTTGTAAACTAGTACAACATGTGAGAAGGTATGTAGTAGATTTTTAGATGTAGTAGTAATGCCATAGAGATGTGATCGTAGGTTGTAGTTATGTAAAATAACGTATTTGGGTTGATTTCTCAACTTGATGGACTAGTATAGTATATGGCATGCTTCATTAGTGGTACATGATTGATGCTAGATAATAGGTTTGAACTTTAGATGTAGATTATGGTAGTAAGAATAGTAGCTCAAGAATTGTGATGCAAGATTTGTGGGAATGAGTTAGTGTAACGCCCCAAGTCTGTACTCCAGACGTTATACGATGCTTACGACCTCAAAGGACTATAAGCTAACCCATGAATGATATCTGTTATGAGCACTGAATAATAATACTGTAAAATGTGAAATAATAGGCTGAAATGCCATAAGGTTCAAAATCTTAAATATTGATAAGGAATATCAAGTAAAATTGAGTGCTATCTGAAAAGCCTCTAACTGAAACTGTTTGAAAGTGGAGTTGATGGAACAAGCCCCCAATTAACTCCAACTACTGAATATTGAAGCTATTGAAATACTAAAATAAAAGCATATCATCGATAGATGAATACTCACTACTAAGTCTGACACTACTGGATGATTTGAATCTATAGTGCGATCGAGAACCTGAGCCTCCGAACCTATGATATGAGACATCATAGTGCAAATAAAGAGTATGCGTCAGTACGTGGAACGTATTGCTATGCTAGATGAGGTAAGGCTGAATGAAAGAGTTCATATGCATAAACAATAACTGACTGAATGATATAGAGTAACTAAACATGAGAGTACATGGATAACTGAAACTACTGTAAATACTGAGTATACAATACTGTGCATATATATATATATATACTGCAACTGAGCTTTCCTAAAGCTAAGTACTGAGTTTTGATACTAAGTAATTGATAATCTGAGATTACTGATAACTGAGTTATTGATACTAATTGACTGTATTTGATAGTCCTGATTCTGTAGAATTGAACTGAGTTCTATACTTAAGACTGAAACTGAGACTGTGGGAGGTAATCATCTAACCAAAATGCCCCAAATAAGATAAGATAACTGAGTTGGGGTCCAATCTGTAACTCCAATTGGAAGGGTGTCAGTACCATGCCACGGGTAAAGACAACTGAAGAGATACCCTAATCTGGAAGGTACTCTAATGAGAATGGTGGAACCCTCATGTTCAGGTTAAAACACCTCATCAACCTTCAACTGGCAGGCTTGATGTCTCAATCTACGCTGGCTACGTAGTTCTGGAATGCAAGGACTGTTTCTAAGGATCACACCCTCTGCTGGCAGGTGAGCCCCCATCCTTGGATTCACTTGGTACTGAATCCTACTCCCAACTTAAAGACACTGATTTGAGTATACTATTCTGGTCTGAACTGATACTGAGTTTACTAAGTTTTCTTAAGTTCTGTAACTGGTTAAATTCTACTAATCATGACATGACTGATATTATTCTGTAACTGACACTAGCGCTAGGTAAACAGCTAGATTATCGAGTATTAAATACCCCCAGGACTTGATAGCATGAAGAAATAAAGCATAGCATGATCTTGAAAGACATAACAATGTACACTTGTCCATAATTCATTCATAGAGACATTTTATCAAACACTTGTTGTGCATAAGCTTGTACATCTACTAACAAGTCATGATTGCATCATCTAATTCACATGAACATTCTATCAAACACTTGAGGAGCACAACCTAATACACATAATCATGAATATCATATAAACATTACAATTACAATGTCCAAACTTTGAAAATTCAAGGCTTATAACATGAAAATTACATAATTCAATCATACATGCTATTTCAATTTCATGGAAACTATAATTTATCAAGGAACTCAATTAATGTCATGAACATGAATACAATCCAATTTCAAGCATGTAATTCATAATTCAATAATCTTGTAGTTTTTTAAAAATGGATTCTTGGACTCTATGGGTGAAAGGGACCCATAGATGAATACCTAACTTACCTTGGATTGTTAATTCTTGAAGTTTCATGGAGAAATTCTTGAGTTTGTTCTTGATTTCTTGAAGCTAGGGTTTGGCTCTTTGAGAGAGAATGTTTTTTTTTCTTGAATGAATAATGAAATAATGAGCAATTAGTGCTCTTTTAGGGCTAGATTTTGTGTTTAGGACTGATTAGAGACATGGAAAAATACCAAACTAGCTCTGGGAAGTATATTAAAAATCATCACTGGAAACTCAATTTTGCATGCCGGTGCGAAGAGGTGAAATCACACTGTCTCACTAAAATATGGACAACTGGGAATGAAGGCTTGGCGCGATGCGGTGGAATCGTGGTGCCCCTTTGATTTCAAATTTCACCCTTGGAGCGACGCGCTAGGATTGTGTTGCCTTACTGGATTTAGACAATTATGAATATGGATGGTGGCATGACATGGTGGTATTGCGGAGCTTCAATGAAAATTGCCAAATGCCATTTTTCCTAGCTCCGCGATGCACCAAAGTACCAGTTGGCACACTATCTTACAAAAATGGCCATAACTCTTCGTCCGGGTATCAGATTTGGGTGAATTTTATATCGTTGGAAAGCTGAATGACTTCCTACGCAATGACAGGATCTAAACTGAAAATTATTGACTATTTCAAATATTTTACATAGAATAACTCATCTATTGGGAGTTAAAATGAGTTAGGGAAATATGGGGTATTACAATATCTCCTCTTTAGGAACATTCGTTCTTGAATGAGACTAATTAAGCTGAGGAACAATGATAGACTAAATTTAGGCACTAAACATGCACAACTGAAACATGAATACATGACTGAACTACTGAAAAACTGAGTTCCCATACTAATCACGCATATCTGATGCATGAGTACATGGATGAAATTACCAATAAAATGGATTTTCATACTAAACATGTATATCTGATGCATGAGTACATGCCTAAACTGATTCATAAATACATGACTGAATATACTATGGTGACTGATACTAAGATTATAACTGTAACTAAAAATGAAACTGAGTAAAGCTACGGAAGACTGTTACCTTAAGATGATTCTGAATTTGCAGAGAAGAGGTGATGATACTTGGTCCACATATCTGCTTCTTCTTTCCAAGTATCTCTCTCAGTCGGCTGATTGTTCCAAAGAACTTTGACTAAGGAAAACTCTTTGTTCATCAATCTAAGAATATGATGATTGAGGATCTGGATTGGAATTTTCCCAAAAGAGAGATCATTCTGAATATTTACGTCCTTTATGGGAACTACAACTGCTGGGTTACCAATGCATTTCTTTAGCAAGGAGACATAGAATACTGGGTGTAATGAAGCTAGATCTGAAGGCAACTCAAGATCGTAAGCTACCTTTTTAAAATGGCTGAGAATTTTATAAGGACCGACATATTGGGGACTGAGATTTCTTTTCTTGCTGAACCTCTTTACCCCCTTCATGGGAGAGATTTTAAAGAACACCAAATCTCTAATCTCAAATACTAGATCCTTTCTCCTTATATCTGCTACAATTTTTGTTGGCTTTGGGCTGCCCTAGGCCTTTCTCTGATCAACTGAACCTTATCTAAGGCTTCAAACACTAAGTCAGGCCCTACTATAGTGGCCTTACCTACCTCAAACCAACCAATTGGAGATCTACATATCCTACCATAGAGAGCCTCAAATGGAGCCATTTGAATACTAGAATGATAGCTGTTATTATATGCGAATTCAATCAAAGACAAGTGGTCATCCCAACTACCCTTAAAATCAATAACGTATGCTCTCAGCATGTCTTCTAGAGTATGAATGGTCCTTTCCGCTTGACCATCTGTCTGAGAGTGGAAGGCTATACTGAGATGGACTTGGGTACCAAGACCTTTTTGGAATGCTTTCCAAAAGTGAGAGGTAAACTGGGTACCTCTATCTGAGATGATGGATACTGGGACTCTGTGCAACCTAAATAACTCTTTAATATAGAGTTTGGCATAGTCCTTGGCTGAATAGAAGGTATGAACTAGCAAGAAATAAGCTGATTTGGTTATCCTATCTATGATTGTAATACCCCACAAATATTCCTAGTCGTTAAAGCTCTTTCATGCTTGTCTAGGGAAGCTTAACACTTAAAAATTTGGCTAAGTGTTGAAATTTCTTCATTCCATAAGCTTGTGAATTTCGATGAATTATTTTATGACCTTACTAACCTCTGATTTTTGATTTTCAAGTTGTGTTGCGATGGGGCAAGTCAAGAGTACACCCCGGGTAAGTTTCGGGATTTTTTGGATAGCATAAGGGCGTGTTTGAATTTTCAAACCAGTAGCCCGATGCAATAGGCCCGCATTAATCCAGTTTACCGATGCGATAAGCAATGCAGTGCCTCGCCTATAGCATCCTCCATCCGGTGCGGCGCGTCGACTACTCCGCCTGGGCCCAAAATTCTTCACTTCAGCTTCGTGTTTGCAAGGGCAAAATTATTAATTTTCAACCCTTATATATACTCTTTGACACAAGATTCAACATAATTACACCTAAAATATATTGTTTTCTCTCAAAATTCTTCAAGAACAAGACCTAGGATTTCTTAGTCAAGACCCAAATCATCAAGGTTTCATCGTTAATCTTTCAAAAATCATATAGCAAGGTATGTTAGATGTTGATTCTTGGGTTCCTTCTACCCAAGAAGTTCAAGAATCCTTTTCAAGATTATAAAGTTTATGTTTTTATGAGATTTTATGATTTATGTGTATTGAAGTTCATGATTATGTGTTGTTGAGTGGTAATTCATGATTTAGATTACAAAGTTCTAAGCTTTAATACTAGTATGTGATGATTATGTGATGTTCATGATAAAACCCCTTCAAGTTGCATGATGTTGATGTGTTCATGATAATAAGGTATGGAATTTGTGGTATAACCAAAGCATATCCCCCATATGTTTGATAGAATGCTTGTGTGAAGAAGATAGATCCAATTTAGCATGTCAAGTATGAAATACCCAATTATGTGACAACTAATGCATGCCAAGTGTTTGTTGAAAATCCTTAGTGAATGATTTATGATATGTTGCATGCATTCTTATTCATGTGTATTTCTTATTGAGTGAATTATGATACAATAGCAAGCCTTCCTATAAAATTACATGTTTAATACTTCTAAGTGCTTGAAGAGATTTCTTTGCTTCTGGCATTGTGGGTGATAGATGGTTGTCATGTTATTCAAAGAATTGTTATGCTTTAATTTTATGTTATTGAGTCCTGGGGGTATTTATGCCCAAAAACTTAGCTGCTTGTCTAGAGCCGAGTCAGTCTCAAGATAATCTCAGTCGTGCTATGATCAGTAGAATTCAGTCAGTACAGAACTTAAGAAAATTCAGTAATCTCAGTACTAGTTCAATCCAGTCTCAGTACCAGTCTAACTCAGTTCCATATTCAGTTCAGACCTCAGTAGTATTCAGTATTCAGTTTAGATTTTAATAAAGCTTAGTAAGTTACTGAACTCAGTAGCATTCAGATAGAAAGTAGAGTTTAGAAGTATTCTATCAGATAATGGAACTAAGTGAACTAAGTCATATTAGTCGAGTATGATAATCAGTAATACATACCACCCAATTTGACATAGTATAAGAATCAATTTAGTGTCTTTCAGTTGGGAGTAGGAATGAGCACCGAGTGAGTGCAGGGATGACGGCTTCCCTATTAGAGAGGCAGATTTGTTAGTAACAATCCCTAAAATCCAAAACTGTGTAGCCAGCACAGGATGAGGAGTCACCCATTAGATTTAGGCTTGACTACCTCCCAGGAGTCACCCGTTACATTAGGCTTGACTTCCTGTTCAGGGTCACCCATTAGAGAGGCTTGACCATAGTAGTGTCTTTACCCATGGTACGGTACTGACACCCTTCCAGCTGGGGTTACAGGTTGGACCCCACTAGTTCAGATTTGGGGTATGTTGGTTAAGTGAGAACTCCCACAGTTTCAGCTTCAGATTCAATCTCAGTTAAGAACTCAGATAGTTATTCAGATTTAGGACTATCTGATACAGTCACACAACTCAGTGACGAACTTAGATAGTTTCATAGATTCAGAGATCACCCACTAGATAGGCTTGATCTCAAACTTAGTCAGTTATTATCATCATCAATAGATTCAGAGATCATCCGTTAGGTAGGCCTGATCTTATATGAAGTTAATTAGTATCAGTACTAGCAGATCCAGAGGTCACCCATTAAATAGGCTTGATCTAAAATACAATCATTCCTTATCAGTAATAGTAAATTCAGAGATCATCCACTAGATAAGTTTGGTCTCAGGTTTAGACAGTCGATATTAGTAAGCTCAGAGCTCAGTTAATAGTAGACTCAGTTATTCAGTCTCTCAGTATTAGTAAACTCAGTTGTCAGAAGTTCTACGTATTTAGAAGTTAGTATTCAGTGTTACTACGCTTTCAGCCATAGTTTATGCATTCATGCATATATCTTTATTCAGTATACTCATGTTGTTTAGCCAGTACAGTTCATGCATAAGCCCTTGTATTAGGTTTACCTCATCTAGCATACCAGTATATTCAAAGTACTGATGCGTGCTTTTCTTTTGTGCTATGGTGTCTTATACTATAGGTTTAGAAGCATGAGATCCAGAGCACCCTTAGCAGTCCAGACTCAGTCAGCAACAGTAGATATAGTAGTGAGTCCTCATTATTCGAGGATTCTTCTTATTTCAGTATTACATTAGAATCAGTTTATTTTAAGTAGATGGAGTTAGTTGGGGACATGTCCTATCAAATCCATAGTTTAGATAGTTAAGAGGCTTTCAGACTGCAGTGTTTTCAGACAGATATATTAGTATTCAGTTTTCAGCATTGAGCATTTTATATGTTTTGAACCTTATGGAAAGTTTTCGCTATTTTTTTGCATTATTCAGTATTTTTATACAGTTAGTGTAGCAGGTACCAGATAAGGGTTAGCTTGTGGTCCTTTAGGATCATAAGCACCATGTGTTATTTTGGTTATAGAAAAATCAGGGCGTCATAATGATAACCCAAATTGAATCATGTTGAAATGAGTACGAGGCAAACCCATCACAAAGTCCATGTTTACTCCTTCCCATTTCCATATGGGAATACTGAACTCCTACATGGACCCACTGGGCTCCTGGTTCTCAATCTTAACCTGCTAACACGTAGATCACCTAACTACAAACTCTACAATATCTCTCTTCATCCCACTCCACCAATAGATCTCCCATAAATCGCAATACATCTTAGTGGCCCCTAGATAAATAGAGTAACGCACACCATGCACTTTTCCAAGAATTCATTGCCTTAAGTCATCTACTCCTGTCACACATAGACAATCCTTGAAATATAATACACCATATCCTACTTAGGATAAAACCTCTACTTTTTGATCTATGACTTACTCTTTCAACTTAACTAGACTGGGATCTCTATCTTGCTTTTTCTTCACTTCAAAAACTAGACATAATTTTGAACCCATACTCTACCTTTTGCTGAATCGACTAAGCTGACACCTTTTTTTGAAAAATGATGAACTATCTAAACTAACTTCTTCTTATCATCCTCAACATGAGAAACACTACCTATAGACAACCTACTGAGAGCATCAACCATTACATTAGCCTTGCTCGAATGATACAGAATACTCATGCCATAATATTCTAATAGGTCTAACCACTGTCTATGACGCAAATTTAAATCCTTTTGAGAAAAGACATGTTGGAAGCTTTTGTGATCTGTGAACACATCAACATGCACCCCATACAAATAGTGCCTCCAAATCTGTAAGGAAAACACCACAGCTACTAACTCAAGGTCATGGGTTGGGTAATTCTTTTTATTAGCCTCCTCTATCCGTTGATCATGGACCATGAGCCTGTAACGCAAGGATTTCTACTAAGGGTCAAACCCTCTGTTAGATGGAATGCCCCCATCCCTAGGTTCGCTTGCTGTTGAATCCTACTCCCAACTGAATAGACACTGAACTGACTTATAGTCTGTATTAGGCCTTACTGAACTATTACAGATTGTACTATTTGACTAAACTGAATGAGTTCACTGGGTTTCGTGGACTAATGGAACACTACTAAATTCTGTTAACTGACTAAGTAATACTAAGGTCTGAACTGAATACTGTGACTGATTACTGAGTACTACTATTCGTGACACTACTGAGACTGTTTTGTATCTATTATAGATCTATCTAAACAACTAAGTTTTTGGGTATTGAATACCCCTAAGACTTAATAGCATTGAAAGTAAATCATAGCATAAGCTTGAAAATCATAATCACGTGCACTTGTGTAAGACCCCGTAAAGTTTCCTCGTTATTAAAGCCTTTAAAGCAAGTCAAAAGAAGCCTTGCACTAAGAATTTTAGCTAACTTTCAACCACTTGGTTTAATTTTTGATCCTTAGAACTTTGAAGATTTTATTTCCGACCTTCCTAACCTTTGATAGTTGATATTTCAGCTAATTCATGATTCAGGAGGTCAATGGGCGCTCCCGGACAAGTTTTAGATTTTTTGAATCGCGTTTAGACCTCATTTGGTGGTCCAAACTAGTGGACCGATGCAGTCTTGGTGCACCACGTCACCCATCGCATTGGTCAAATTTTGTGCAGGAAAAGTACTGTGGCTCGATATGATACTGGCACAACGCGTTGAGATAGCATTGATGCCAATGACGTGTCACGTTGCCTACAACGTCGATGCCTAGTTTTTTAGTTTTAAAATTTCCGTGTCCTAGGGGGTAAAGCAGTTAGTTCCCTCATCTCTTTTCAGTTGTAACACGGAATTAATATCCCCAAATACCAAAATAAGGTTATTTTCCCTCAAAGGCACCAGGAACATTCATTAGGGTTTCAACCTAAAGATCCAAATATATCAAGATTCAACCATCGATTTTCGTTAATTTTTCAAGATTCAAATTCTCCATTCCGAGGGCTACAAGAAGCACCCATTAATTTCAAGAATAGCAACCCAAAGTTAGGAGTTCACTCAAAGTTTCAATTCAAGGTATGCGGGGTTTGAACAAAAACATCCTTTAGTTCTTGTGCCCAAATTTTTAATTTTTCTTTAAGTATTTCATATTTTCAAGATGAATTTATGCGTAGTTTGGTATATTTCAAGTTTATGAGATTATGAGTTATTTAAGCCTTGAATTATATGATACTTTGCATATTTTACGTTTTGAATTAAGAATTGATGTTATGAATTATATATATATATATATATATATATATATACTCCTATAATGATTGATGTTTTGGGAATTTGTAACATTGAAGTCATGATTTACTCTCAACTTTGAAAAATCTAGGTTACTTGAATAGTTATTCATGCCTTGAGTCCAAGAATGGGTTTTGATATTTCCTTAAGTGTTTCAAGAAGTGTATTGATATCTCTATACTATTGAAGTTTTAAAGCTTGTTGATGACAGTCTATTAAAGATTCAAGAAAAGAGTGATTTTGATCCTAAGCTAAGAAAGAAATCCACACCATTGTGATTTAAGTTAAAGGAAAGCATAATTGACTTCCATTACATACTTTTGAGTTTTTTAAGGTGGATTTTCCTAAAAGTCTGAGCTTAGGTACGGAAGTAGTATTTATCACCAAGTTGGGCTTGATTTCGAGGTCTCATGCCACAGAACTACGAGCCACCATAAGATTTTATTTACCCCATGTGGGTCAAGCTAGTGATCACTAAAAGTTAAAGGTTCTATTCTGATGGAAAGGATAGAATAGCTCTCCCCAACGTGGGCAAGTTGTTTGACTCCATGTCAGCTCACATGGTTTATGTTGGTTAGAAGAAACTCCCAAGTTTCATAGAGTCTCAAGTCTTAAAGTTCCTAAAGTCCTAAGTCTCAAGTTTCAAATAAGTTTTACTATCCTTAAGATAAAGGTGTGAGTTCGAAGTTATATGTATTTTGAAAGCTATGATCCTAAGATTTCTAAGGTTCTCAAGTGTCAAGATCTTAAAGTTTCAAAGGAACTCCTTATTTTCATAAGATTAAAGTATATGGTTCTTCAAGTTGTTGTTTTAAGACTCTACCTAGTTTACAAGTTTGGGAACAAAGAAAAAATGCAAATTTAGAATAAAGTGTAATGACTCACGTGATTTGGGTTACATATTTTCCATTCATGATTTTATGAGAGTTTTATTCAAGCTATGTGAGTCATCTATTATAGCATGCATGTTTTCTATAAAGAGTTATGATATTGATTATTTAATTGCATACACCCCCATATCCTCAGTACATTCCCAAGGTACTGATCCACATACTTTTTTGTGTGCTACATTTCCTCATAATGTAGGTTTAGGTTCTCAGTCCTAGCCTCGTCAGTGATTCCCGAGTACCTCTATCAACATCTCTATAGTGGTGAGTCCTCATGGTTTGAGGTCCTATCTTTAGATATTTAGTATTTTAGTAGATATTTATTACCTTCAATTTAGTTTGAGTCAGTTAGGGATCTATCCAAATGGCTCTCTAGTTTATTGAGTAGTAGAGGCTTTGTAAAACTAGATTGTTAGTATGCTTAGACATCCAGTATTTTGTTACTTTCATAGTACGCATTCATATTTCAGTTTGGCATGATATGATGTGATATGTCTTATTATGTTTCTCCCAGTATCTTGACTTAAGCATTTAGAAGTAGTAGTAGGCTCAAAGGGTTAGCTTGGGGCTACTCGTAGCCTTAAGCACCGTGTGACATCTCGGGACCTATTTTTGGGGCATTACAAACTTGGTATCAACCCTAAGGTTTAAGTACTCCTAGGGAGTCGAACAAGCCATGTTAAGTGGAGTTTTGATAATCGTTGTGTAGCGCGCCATACTATGAGCAAGCGGCTACAAGGAGTTTTATAAAAAGTCATCTCTTTCTTTCAGAGTCTATCGTGCCTACAACTGTTCCTATCTGCTATTAATTTGTGCTCTTTTATTTCAAAAAAAATACCTCCCCAAAGAGTGAATGCCTGTAGAAACAATAACGATCAACCCCAGCCAGTTGATCCCTTGAATGCAAATGTGTCTCATGCTTAGTTCCAGGCAGTTTTTCAGGTGCTAGCCCAGGCATTCACCGTGAATGTTCAGGCTAATAACCAGGCCATAGTTCCACATCAGTAGGGAGATGATTTAGCTACTGCTAGGATTCATGATTTCATGCAGATAAATCCACCAGAGTTCTATGGGTATAAAGCAGGTGAGGACCCACAGTTATATCTTGAGGAGGTAAGGAAAATCATGTAAGTGATGCATGTGACTGAGGAAGAGAGTGTGGAGTTGCCATCTTATAGGTTGAAAGACATTGTTTATGACTGGGTTATTGGATAGAGGAAAAATAGAGGGAAAAATAATGCTTCCATTACCTGGTAGGTGTTCCAAGATGCATTCTTGGATAAGTTCTTTTCGTTAGAGATGAGGAAAGCAAAAATAGAGGAGTTTATAAACTGAAGGTAGGGCTCCATGACTGTAAAAGAGTACTGCTTGAAGTTCAACCAGCTAGTCAAATATGCTCCTGACTTGATTTCTGACACCTGAGCTAGTATGAGTAAGTTCGTGATTGGAGTGTCTAGTTTAGTGCTGAAAGAGTCCAGGATAGTTATGCTGAATAGGGATATGTATCTTGCTAGGCTGATGATGCATGCCCAGTAGATCGCGAAAGATAAGATTAAGGAGAGGGATAGAATGACAGAAAATAAGAGGGCTAGATTAGAGCCGCATGAATATGGTCAGACCAAATCTCGTGGAGGGAACCACCCTTAATTTTAGAGCCATTTATCTATGCCAACACCTTCATCCGTTAGTTCTCTCACACCCAGAGGTGGGCAGAAGTAAGAAAACAGGTTTGCTATGTCTATATCTTAGAACAATGTAAGTAATAGGCCTAATTATCCTCCTTATGCTAAGTGTGGCAGGACTCATCTGGGCGAGTGTTTGGCTGAGCAAAGAGGTTGTTTTGGTTGTGGAAAGATGGGCTATAGACTTAGAACGTGTACACATGCCAGGCAGGGGAACTGTGATGTTCGCTCCCAGACTCAAACTGCTAGTGCACCAGATCCTATAGTCTATCTAGCCCCTCCTTAGGGCACTTCATCTAGCACTGCTGGCGGTCAGTGCCAGAACAGATTCTATGCCTTACCATCCCGCCAGGAGTAGAAGGAATCTCCCAATGTTGTTACTGGTATGCTCTATGTATTTCACTTTGATGTTTATGTGTTGTTGTACCACGAGTTAAGTTTCTCTTATATAACCCCACTTGTTGCTGTGAACGTTGAAATGAGTCCCAAAAATATTCCCAAGCCTTTCCTAGTTTCTACTCTTGTAGGGGAATCAGTTGTTGCTAAGCAAGTGTATAAGAATTTTCCTATTACTAAACTTCATAGAGTCATACTTGCTGATTTGATAGAGTTGGATATGGTGGATTTTAATGCTATTCTAGGTATAGACTGGCTTTACTCTTATTATGCATCTATAGATTGTCGTACCCGTGTAGTTAAGTTTCAGTTTCCTGATGAGCCAGTTTTTGAGTGATCCGAAAATTCAGTATCTCCCAAGAGTCATTATCTCCTATCTCAATCTAGAAAGCTTATATCAAAAGGTTGCATCTATCACCTAGTTAGAGTTAGAGACACTAAGTCTGAGGCTCTAACTACTCAGTCAGTCGATGTTGTTAATGAGTTTTCTAATGTTTTCCATAAGATCTCCCAAGGGTACCTCCCAATAGAGAGATAGAATTCGGGATTGACTTTTTTCCCAACACTCAGCCTATTTCTATTCATCCCTACCATATGGGACCTGCAGAACTTAAGTAGTTGAAAGAGCAACTCAAAGATCTTTTAGACAAAGGTTTTAAAAGGCCTAATGTATCTCTTTATGGCGTACTTGTCCTATTCATGTGAAAGAAAGATAGTTCTTTACGTATGTGCATTAACTATTATCAGCTTAATAAGGTCACAGTTAAGAATAAGTATCCTCTTTTGAGAATTAATGACCTATTTGATCAGTTGCAAGGTGCAAGTTATTTCTCTAAGATAAACCTTAGATCCGGCTATCATTAACTCAAAGTAAGGGAGTATGCTATCCCGAAGACATCCTTCTGAACCCGTTATGGTCACTTTGAGTTTTTAGTCATGTCTTTTGGGCTAACCAATGCTCCAGCAGCCTTTATAGTCCTCATGAATCGAGTGTTCAAGCAGTGTCTTGACATGTTTGTCATAGTGTTCATAGATGGTATTCTTGTTTACTCCCATAGTGAGGATGACCATGCGGATCAACTTAGAGTTTTCCTAAAAACTCTTAGAGATCACTAGTTGTTCGCTAAATTCAGCAAGTGTGAGTTTTGGCTAAGGTCCGTAACTTTTCTGGGTTATGTTATTTCAGTCGAAGGCATTAGAGTTGATCTCCAAAAGATAAAAGCTGTAAGAAATTAGCCTAGACCTATCTCTTTATCTGACATTAGGAGTTTCTTGGGTCTAGCTAGCTATTATCGCCGTTTTGTTAAAGGTTTCTCTTCTATTGCGTCTCCCATGACTCAGTTAACCAAAAAGAAAGTTAAGTTACTGTGGTCAGATTCTTCTGAGAAGAGTTTTCTGGAGTTGAAGACTCGACTCACTTCAGCCCCTGTGTTGACGTTGCTTGATAGTACCGATGGGTTTTTGCTATATTATGATGCCTCTAGATTTGGATTGGGTTGTGTGTTAATGCAGAGAGGTAAGGTTATAGCCTACGCCTCTAGACATTTGAAGCCCCATGAAAAAAATTACCCAACCCATGATCTTGAATTAGTTGTTGTGGTATTTTCTTTGAAAATCTGGAGACACTATCTTTATGGTGTTCATATTGATGTGTTTACTGATCACAAAAGCCTGCAGTATGTGTTTTCTTAGAGGGAGTTGAATCTTAGGCAGAGGAGATGGTTAGAGTTGCTAAATAATTATGATATGAGTGTATTGTATCATCTGAGCAAGGCCAATGTAGTGGCGGATACCCTTAGCAGGTTGTCTATGGGAAGTGTTGCTCATATGGAGAATGACAAGAAAGAGTTAGCTCGTGATATGCATCGTTTGGATAGATTAGGCGTTAGGCTGCTTGATTCTGCTGAGGGGAATATTTTGGTACAGAGTAGTTCTGAATCCTCTTAAGTTTCAAAAGTGAAGGAGAAGCAAGACTTAAATGCTATTTTGGTCAGATTAAAGGAGTCAGTTAAGGACCAAAAGGTAGAGGTTTTCTCCCAAGGGGGAGATAGTGTGTTGCGATTGTAGGGTAGATTGTGTGTTTTTTGTGTTGATGATCTGAGGCAGAGGATTATGGCTGACGCGCATGGTGCGCAATATTCTATTCATCCAGGCGCTACCAAGATGTACTATGACTTGCGGGAAATCTATTGGTGGGGTGGCATACAGAAGGATATAGCTGAGTTTGTGGTGCCAATAGGTTAAGGTAGAGCACCGAAAATCTGGTGGTGTGATGCAAAAGTTTATCAAACCCACTTGGAAGTGGGAAGAGATAAATATGGATTTTATGACTGGTTTACCTCTTTCGCATCGCCATCATGGTTCTATTTGGGTTGTTGTTGATAGGAATACTAAGTCAACGTATTTCCTGCCTATGCATACATCTTATACAGCTGAGGACTATGCTAGATTGTATATTCGGGAGTTAGTTAGGTTGCATGGAGTCCCCTTGTCTATCATCTCGGATTTGGGTACTTAGTTCACTTCTCAGTTTTGGAAAGCTTTTCAGAGGGGTCTTGGTACCCAAGTGCATCTGAGTTCCACTTTTCATCCATAGACTGATGGTCAGGATGAGAGGACCATCCAAACTTTGGAAGATATATTGAGGGCATGCGCTCTTGATTTCAAAGGAAGTTAGGATGAGCATTTTCCTTTGATAGAGTTTGCATATAATAATAGTTACCATGCTAGTATCAAGATGGCACCATTTAAGGCTTTGTATGGTAGAAGATGTAGATCACCCATAGGTTGGTTCAAAGTGGGAGAAGCTTCTTTGGTTGGACCTGATGCAGTATTTGAGGCTATGTAGAAGGTGAAGTTGATTTGAGAAAGATTGAAGACTGATCAAAGTCGTCAAAAGTCATATGCCGATGTGAGACGGAGAGACCTTGAGTTCGAAGTTAATGATTTGGTATATCTAAAAATTTCACCCATAAAAGGGGTGAAAAGGTTTGGGAAGAAGGGAAGCTTAGTCCCCGGTATATTGGTCCTTACAAGATCTTGAGTTGTGTTGGGAGAGTAGCCTATGAGATTGAGTTGTCTACAGAGTTGTCAGCGGTTCATCCTCTCTTTCATGTTTCCATGCTTAAGAAACACATTGGTGATTTAGTGGTGATAAATCTTTCTGAGAGCGCTGATGTTCAGAACAGTCTTTCATTTGATGAGATTCTGGTTGAGATCCTAGATTTCCAAGTCCATAGACTAAGGAACAAAGAAGTTCCCTTGGTCAAAGTTCTATGGGGAAACCAGTTAGTTGAGGGTGCTACTTGGGAAGCAGAAGCAGACATGCGATCCAAGCACCCGCACCTCTTCTCCGCAAGTTCCGAGCAAGCCGAAGGTACTATTCTTTCTTAATTAAGTCCCTTTCTAACCAAAGTTACAGCTGTATAGCTATTCCTATTATGATTTTATGCATTCTATGAAGTATCCGAAAGTTTAGAATGAAGTGGAGTCAGTTTAGCAAAATGTTTCAGCTGTGTATCCTTAGTTCTCTCTGTGTTCTTAGCCTATCTAGTGACATTAAAGGACGAATGTTCCCAAGGGGGAGATATTGTAAGACCCCATAAAGCCTTTAAAGTAAGTCAAAAGAAGCCTTACACCTAGAGTTTTAGCTAAGTGTCCAACACTTGGTTTAATTTTTGAGCCTTAGAACTTTGAAGATTTTATTTCCGACCTTCCCGACCTTCGATAGTTGATATTTCAGCTAATTCATGATCCGGGAGGTCAATGAGAGCTCCCGAACAAGTTTCAGATTTTTTAGACCGCGTTTAGACCTCGTTTGGTATTCCAAATAGTGGACCAACGCGATCTTGGAGCACCGCATCGCCCATCGTGTTGGTCAAATTTTGTGCAGGAAAAGTACTGAGGCTCAATGTGATACCGGCGCGACGCTTCGAGATAGCGTCGATGCCAATGACGCATCGCGTTGCCTACAGCGTCGATGCCCAATTTTTCAGTTTTAAAATTTCCACATCCTAGGGGGTAAAGTAGTCATTTCCCCCATCTCTTTTCAGCTTTAACACGGGATTAATATCCCCAAATATTAGAATAAGGTTATTTTTCCTCAAAGGAACCAAGAAAATTCATTAGGGTTTCAACCTAAAGATCAAAATATCTCAAGATTCAACCGTGGATTTTCGTTAATTTTTCAAGATTCAGATTCTCCATTCCAAGGGCTACAAGAATCACCCATTAATTTCAAGAATAGCAACCCAAAGTTAGGAGTTCACTCAAAGTTTCAAATTGAAGGTATGTGGGGTTTGAACAAGAACATCCTTTCGTTCTTGTGCTGAAAGTTTTATTTTTTCTTAAAATATTCCATATTTTCAAGATGAATTTATGCCTAGTTTGCTATATTTTAAGTTTATGAGATTATGAGTTGTTGAAGCCTTGAAATATATGATACTTTGCATATTTTACGTTTTGAATTGAGAATTGATGTTATGAATTATATATATATATACTCCTACAATTATTGATATTTTGGGAATTTCTAAGATTGAAGTCATGATTTACTCTCCACTTTGAAAAATCTAGATTACTTGAATAGTTATTCATACCTTAAGTCTAAGAATGGGTTTTGATATTTCCTTAAGTGTTTCAAGAAGTGTATTGATAGCTCTATGCCATTGAAGTTTTAAAGCTTGTTTCAAGTAAAGAGTGATTTTGATCCTAAGCTAAGAAAGGAATCCACACCATTTTGATTAAGTTAAAGGAAAGCATAATTGGCTTCCATTACATACTTTAGAGTTGTTTAAGGTGGATTTTCCTAAAACTCTGAGCTTAAGTACGAGAGTAGTATTTAGCACCGAGTTGGGCTTGATTCCGAGGTCTCATACCACAGAACTACGAGCCAGCGTAGGATTTGATTTACCCCAAGTGGGTCAAGCTAGTGATCACTAAAATTTAAAGGTTCTATTCTTATGGCAAGGCTAGAACAGCTCTCCCTAATGTGGGCAAGATGTTAGACTCCATGTCAGCTCACATGGTTTATGTCGGTTAGAAGAAACTCCCAAGTTTCTTGAGTCTCAAGTCTTAAGGTTCCTAAAGTCCTAAGTCTCAAGTTTCAAATAAGTTTTACTATCCTTAAGATAAAGGTGTAAGTTGGAAGGTATATATATTTTGAAAGCTATGATCCTAAGATTTCTAAGGTTCTCAAGTGTCAAGATCTTAATGTTTCAAAGGAACTCTTTGTTTTCATAAGATTAAATACTATGGTTCTTAAAGTTGTTGTTTTAAGACTCTACCTAGTTTACAAGTTTGAGAACAAAGAAAAAAATGCAATTTTAGAATAAAGTGTAATGACTCACGTGATTTGTGTTACATGTTTTCCATTCATGATTTTATGAGAGTTTTATTCAAGCTATGTGAGTCATCTATTATAACATGCATGTTTTCTATAAAGAGTTATGATATTGATTATTTAATTGCATACACCCCTATATACTCAATACATTCCCAAGGTACTGATCCACATACTTGTCTGTATGCTCCATTTTCTCATAATGTAGGTTCAGTTGCTTAGTCCCAGCCTCGTCAGTGATTCCTGAGTACCTCTATCTACATCTCCACAGTGGTGAGTCCTCATGGTTCAAGGGCCTATATTCAGACACTTCAGCATTTTAGTAGATGTTATTGCCTTCAATTTAGTTCGAGTCAGTTAGGGATCTGTCCCAATGGTTCTCTAGTTCATTGAGTAGTAGAGACTTTGTCAGACTAGATTGTTAGTTTGCTTAGACATTCAGTATTTTGTTACTGTCACAGTACTCATTCATATTTTAGTTTGACATGATATGATATGTCTTATTATGTTGCTCCCAGTATCTTGACTTAAGCATTTAGAAGTTGTAGCAGGCTCAAAGGGTTAGCTTGGGGCTACTCATAGCCTTAAGTACCGTGTGATGTCTTGGGACCCGTTCTCGTGGCATTACAAATTGTTCATAACATCATTCACAGAGGCACTTTTATCAAATATTTTCATGATATAACTTGCACATAAGCAAACATGGCATGATTTTTTCCTTTTTTGGTTCACATGAGCAACTTATCAAACACTTGGGGGACATAATTTATACCCATGATACTAAAAAACATGTAGTCATTATAAATTCAATTCGAAATTCACAATTTCAAGGGTTTAACATGGATTCACATGATACTACACACACATGATCATAAATTCCACATGAAACTTGTAATAAATCATGAAATATAACCCCAATTCAAATGATAATCATGAATACACTTTAATTCCACTCATGGAAATCATGAAATCAAACTACTTTAAGTTTAAAAGAGTTTCTTGGACTCCAAGGGTGGATGGAACCCTTGGATGAACACTTCACATACCTTGATTACTAATTTAGAGAAGATTAAGATAAGTTCTTGAGACTTGATTTCTTAAACTTAATGAGGCTAGTGCTTGCTCTTGAGAGAGTTTAAGAATGAAGAATGAGATTTTGCCCTATAGGATGATTAATTTCATGTTAAGGTTGAATAAGGTGGGAAAAATAACCCATTTGGCCGCACAACCCGTATAAAATAATGCTGAATAGGGATGCCCTCGCATCGCGACCCCAACTTGGGTCAAGTACCCATCGCAACGCGACCCCTACTCAGGTCAAGCAGCCATCGCGGTACGACCCTTAGCTGGGTTAACTTTCCCTCGTGATGCGAGGCTATTGTGACCCCTCACTATTTTGGGCATCCAAACTTGCCCTTACGCTAGTCCAAAAAATTATAACGCCCTGAATTTGGTATCTGGAACTCTACACGGTGCTAACAATCTCGAAGAACCACTAGCTAATCTATGATTGATATTTGTACCTGTTCACTGAATCATACACTGTATAATATGCAGAATAAATTGTGAGGCCATAAGGTTCACAACTGAATCATTAATGTCTGATGAAACCAAATCTAAATAATATGGTATCACAATACCAAAACTAAAAATACTAAAGTCTAAATCAAATTTGAACACACTGCAGTTTGAAAGCCTCTAAGCTGTCTGAATAAAGAATTCAATGGGACAGGTCCCCAACTAACTACATCTACTGATACTAAACTAAAATAATAAGAAAATCAAATCATCCTCGAGTGATGAGGACTCACTACAGAATCTGACTGCTGGAACCTGAAAAAGCTACTGATGCTCTGGATCTCGTGCTTCTGAACCTATGGTGTAAAAGACCATAGCGCAAGAGAAAAGTATGCATCAGTACGACTGAAAGTACTGGTATGCAAGTAAGGTATACTGAATGCATGGGGTTCATATGCATGAACAATAATAACTGACTAACTAGCATGAGCGTGAGAATACATGCTTGAATACATAATAACTGTAACTGATATCATAATACATGAGTACTAAGTCTGAATACTGATAACATGAGTGACTGTATCTGACAGTCCTGACTCTGATGGAACTAGATGAGTTTTATACTGAACTGAGTTGACTGTATCTGACAGTCTTGAAATCTGAAGAACTATCTGAGTTCTTTTACTAAGAATGTGACTGTGACTGTGACTGTGGGAAGTAGTCATCTAACCGACATGCCCCAAATAAGATATGATAGTCATATTGGGGTCCAATTTATGACCTGATTGGAAGGGTGTCCACACCGCGCCACTGGTAAGGACAAACTGTGAGTGACCCTCATCTAGTAGGTTACTCTAATGAGAAAGGTGGGAACCCTCAACTAGCAGTTTAAGCCACCTCATCTACCCTCAACTAGCAGGTTATGATGTCTCGACCTATGCTGGCTACATAGTTCTGGAACACAAGGACTGCTTCTAAGAATCACACCATTAACTAGAAAGTGAGTTCCCATCCGTGGGTTCACTCGGTGTTGAATCCTACTCCCATCTGAATGGATACTGAACATGATTAACTGAACTAGACATGGACTGAGTTTACTGAATTTTGTTGACGGACAGAATATTACTGATATCTAATAACTAACTGAGTTCATGATATTATAGAGATTTTCCTGAGTCATGAGACTGACTGAAGTCTAATGATCATGGATTGACTGAGAGTATCGTGAAAACATGACACTAGCTCTAGGCACACAGCTAAATTATCGAGTATTAAATACCCCTAGGACTCGATAACATAATATGTAAATCACGACACAAGCTTGAAAGCTCAACAATGGCTATATACTCATGATTCATTCATTAAGACATTTCATCAAATACTTGGCATGCTTTGACCTATATGGATGAGGATTTCATGTTAACATGCTATAATGGCACTAAGTCATTCACATAAGCATTTTATCAAACACTTGGGGAGCATGCTTTGGTTATACAATCGTCAACACATCTAATAATCATGGGTACATCAATCAAATTGTAAATTGAAAGGTTTATTATGAACATCAAATAAATTATTACATACTAGGATTATTCTTGGGATTAGTAGTTTAACACATTGATTAAAACCCAACAACTACATAAACATGAAATTCAATTCAAGCAAATCATGAAAATTAAAAAATACAAAATCTTTGTATTTTGAAAAGAGATTCTTGGGCTTCATGGGTGAAAGGTACCCATGAATAAACACTAAACATACCTGAGTTAATCAATTTGGAATGATTGATGGAGAGTTCTTGTGATTTAGCCTTGAATTTGAGACTTAGGGTTTTCTTGTTTTTGAAAGGGGATCTTTGATTTGTGAGAGAAATTGAATAATGGTGAGTATTTAGATCACCAACAGGTTAAATCTCGTGTTTTAGATTAACTAGGGCCGTGGAAAAATACCTAAATACCCTTGAACAAATTTAAAAATGAAAGCCGGAAACTGAAAAATCCCAATTTTTTGGCCTTGGCGCGACGCACCACTGGAAATTGACAACTGGGACCTAAAACTTTGGCTCGATGCAGAGGTAATCACGGTGACCTTTTTATTCTGGTTTTCACCCTTGGCGCAACTCGCCGGGATCTAGAAGCAATACTGGAAAAAGAACAATTGGTATTTTAGTTGGTGGCACGACGCGGTGGTTTCGCGGAGCTTTACTAGAAATTGACAAATGTCATTTTGGCTTATGGCGCGACGCGCCACTGACTGAAATGACGGTGTTTTACGATTGAAACTTTAAATCACCATTTGTTATCCAGTTGTCGAATTTTGGCCAATTTGGTATCGTTGGAAAGCTTACTAAATTTTCCACACAACAAAAAGTTAAAATCTTGAAAATTCCACATGTATAAAAGTGTATAAATCTTTAAAGCTAGTCTTTAATATTTTTGGGACAAACTTAAGCTAGGAAAAGTACGGGGTATTACAAAAATACAAAACTCCCCTGAGATGACTACAAGTGACCCTGATCATAAATTAATTTAAAATTTAAAAATTAAGGTCGGGATGGTCGGAAATAAAATTCTCTATTTTTTAAAGGCTAAAATGATTCTAAGTCTTGATACTTAGCTAAAAAAATTTAAGTCTGGGACCTCTTTACAAGCTTTAAAGGACTGAGTTAAGCTTAGAATTTTGTGGGGTCTTAAAATTGTCCACAAACACCTCTGTGCACTTCTCTTACTTTAAATTCTGATCAAGTAACACTTTTCTAAGGGATAAGGCTTGATTTGTAGTAGTTGTTGCTGCAATGAACTCAGCTTCAGCCATCGATTGTGCAACAATCTCTTGCTTTTTATAGCACCAAGAATATACAAAATACACCTGAACCAAGACAAAAACATTAACCAGAAGTGATCTTTATGTCTTCAGAAGAACCACCCTAATCGCTATCAGAATACTCCTGCAACACATGCTTCTATTTTGCATTGAACTTGATTTAAAAATTCAGTGTTTCCTTAACAAATCCTATCACCTTTTCGCTTCTCTAAAATAAGTGTTAGTTGCACAATTAGTAAATCTATATAGAAGACTTATATCATATAAAATTTTGGGTCAATTTTGGGTCTAGTTGTTGTAAGATACATGAGACATCCAACCATACTTCTATAAAGAGTCTCATCCCCTTTTTTAGCTTCATCATTTTGATCAACTTCTCTTTTTGACACATCGGAGTAGTTGTCTCTTTGCAATTTTCCATCTTAAACTTTTTCAAAATGTCTCTTGCATACTTCTTTTGATAGATGAAAACCTCATTTTGCTCTTACTTGATTTTTATTCATAGATAATAAACCATTTCTCCCAAGTCCATCATCTCAAATGTATGTTGCATATCTTCTTTCAATTTCTGAAAAAGCTCATGATTACTTTCTGTAACAGTAGGTCATCTACATATAATGAAATAACAATAAGACTTTTCCTATCACCTTTAATGCAAAGAGTAGCGAGTAGCTTTGCTGAGACTTTTTCTAAAACCCAAGTGCAACAATTGTTTATCAATCCTGCTTTACCAAGCCCTGGATGCCTATTTTAGTCCATACAAAGATTTTTTGAGCTGATACACTTCGTCTTCATGACCTTTGACAGCAAATCCTTCAGGTTGCTTGACATAAATTTCTTCCTCAAGATATCATTCAAGAATGTAGGTTTAACATCCAACTGAAACACTTTTCAACCTTTTTGTGCAGCTATAGCCAACAATAATCTGGTCGTTTCTAGTCTAGTAACAAGAGCAAATGTATCAAAAAAAATAATACCAAAAATTTGAGCATACCTCTTTACAATAAGTCTGGCTTTGTGCTTGTTGATAGAGCCATTTGCGTTCATCTTGGTTCTGAAAATTCACTTCACTCCTATGAATTTTCTATCTTCAGGTCTTTTCACAAGGTTCCAAGTTTGGTTCTTCTCAATCATGGTGAGTTTTTTCTTCATTGTAGCTCTCCATTTTGGATCTTTTTTAGCTTCGCAAAAATCTATTGGCTTTAAGAACAACCATGTTGCATCTCCGATAGATATCAGAGAGTGATCTTGTGCCTCTCACCGGAACATCATCCACCAATTCATCTTCTTTCAGCTGGGGTATTTTACTTTGATCTGGTTTAGATTCTTCCCAGTTCTATTTTTCATTCTCCATGAAATGCACATCTCTACTTATTAGAATTTTCCTTCTACGAGGTTGGAAAACTATGTAAGCCTTAGAAACAGTGTTATAACCTACAAATATTCCATCTTCTGCCTTTTTATCAAGCTTATCTCTTTTACTCTGTGGCACATAAGTAAAGCACAAGCATCCAAACACTTTGAGATTTTTAAATAAGTTATATAACAATACCGAATTTCAAATGGTATCTTTCCTTCTAATGCTTTTGTTGGAAACCTGTTGAGTAGAAAGACTGGGGTATGAGTAGCTTCTGCCCAATATTCTTATAGCAAACAGTTCTCGTGCAACAAACATCTAGCCATCTCCATTATGGTATGATTCTTTCTCTCACTAACTCTATTTTGTTTTGCATTATATGGAGTAGTGAGTTGGTGTTTAATTTTGGCTTCTTCACAAAATGTATTAAATTGATCAGATGTGTACTCTTTGCTGCTGTCAAACCTTAGTGATTGAATCTTACAACCACTTTGAGTTTCAATCCACTGCTTGAATTCCTAGAAAATAATGCCAACCTCTGACTTGAACCTGAGAAAATAAATCCATACATTCTCGTATAGTCATCAATGAAAACAATGTAATACTAACTCCCTTTGAGTAACAGAGTTCGGTGAGGACTATCCAGATCTGTGTGGATTAATTTTAGATTTTCAGTGGCTCTCTAGGTTGCTTTCTTAAAAGGAAGCCCTGCTTACTTGCCAAATTGGCAATTCTGCAATATGGTATTTTGGCTTCACGATTAGGCAACCCTCGAACCAAATCTTTCTTTTGTGAGTTCATTACAGCAGCATGATTGAAATGTCTGAGTCTTTTGTTCCAAACTTATACACTGATCTTAGTTGAAGAATAAGCTTTTTGCTTATGATCTAAAAGATCCTATGTAAAGTTCCTTCCCTTCATCATTACTTTCAGTAAGTTTTTGTCATTTTCATCCTTAATTTGACAATAATTGGTTTTAGAGAGAAGTTTGAAACCATTCTCAAGCATATGGAAAACACTTAACAGACTATGACTATATTAGGTACAAAAAAACACAATTTTGATTAGTTTTGTACGTGAGGAGCATTTCATTTCCATAGTACCTTTGCTTTCAATAGGAATATAGTCTCCATTACCAACTTGTACATTGGAAATTACTGAAGTATCCAACTCCTTGAAGAGATCACAATCAAATGTCATGTGGTTTATGAAAATACTGTCAATAAGTCACTTGCCACTCGAGCAACTAGTTGTTAAGCATGTCAATACCAAGAGTTTCTATTTATCTTCCTGATTAGCTACTTGGGCAGCATTAGTTTCCTGAGTGTTGTTCTTGCAAACCTTTTGATGATGTCTCATATGCTGACATTTCCCACAGTGTTGGTCTTGGCCTTCTCCAGCATTTGAATGGTGGATGACCCTTCTGCTGGGTTCAAAATCAAGAGGGCGTCATACGGAATCTTAAAGTTTGCAAACCATAGAGACGATAATTTAAATGGCGCTAAACTAAACTAGAATGTATAATATTATTTATGATTTGGCCAATTGGCCTACATATAAAACCTAATATTAAAAAGAATAAAAACTAATAAAATAAAAAACTTCCCTCTAAACAAGACTCATTATGACTGTATTGTGGATGTTATTGTGCTATGGTATGAGAAGGGAGGGTCTTCTATTGATAAAATTCCAAAATCTTTCCTCCTAGAAAGAGGTTACCCAAATATGTAAAAGTTTTATATTTTTCTTTTTAGGAAAAGTAAAAGTAATTATGGTATTACTTTTATTTTCCTTTCAAGAAAATTAAAACTTGAATTTGGTAAGAAAATCAGGACAAAACCTTACAACAAATCTCCCCTCTTTTGGCTTGATTTTCTTGACTTGATTCGCCTTCTTTACATGCATAAACTTCGTTCTTCACAAAATCTTCATCAC
>NC_061117.1:8352081-8358501 GCF_002878395.1 Capsicum annuum
AAAGTAATCCTAAAACAAAATAACTTTTATACAACTTAGGTGAGAGCTTTTATAAAACATGTTGTAACAAAAATCATTTGAAAATAAATGGGCATAGTATGATGAGTTTCATTGTTACCTCTGTCTTATGTGATTCAAGTTTACTTTAGCACTATTGAGATAGATGGTACACCCTACAAGTTCACACTTTCACCGACTGCCGATCTTGGTTTGCCGCCAAGATTGGAGCACTAGTGAGGGGAGGAAAAACAAGATCACACTGCAAGGTCCCTTAAGCCCCAATCAAGTCAATATGTGGTGGTTGGGCTCAAGATCACAAAGAAGGACTCCTAACCATAAGTACCAAATTGGGACGACATAAGACTAGGTACACAAGATCACATAGCAGGGTACCAATGTCCCATGTCGGCAAACAACGATTTTCAACATAGAGTCTTCTGACTCGTGCTGTCTTCGGGTAACTATCTAACCCACATTTGTAAAATCTTTAAGCTTATTATAAGAAAACATACATCATACACACAACATTCTTTTCCTTTTTCATTCGAGGCAAATCCTTTGTGGGGTATCTTCATATCCCAACTTGCAAGTCATCTGTATCACATCAATTCTCAGGACTTCTTATGCAAATCATTTGTATGAACACCAATAAGACTCCCATTCACCCAACACATGCATATTGATTCCCAACGCATAAATAGTCAAGGAATTTCATCATTTATAAAGTAGCACAACAATAGCTAAACACAATTTTCATGATAAAAAGAGCTTTTAAAACTCATGCTCTCAATAGTTTAACATTAGTATCAAATAGGATACATAAACATCATCATGGGGATTAAAAGATTCAAAACTCATATTCATAACACCTTTTAAAATCCAAAACACATGCCCACAAGTTCAACAATCAAGATTTATAAGAAAACAACCCCATGATCTTTCAATATTCTTCTCAAAACCATATCACAATGCATACTTTTTGTGTTAAAAATGAAACCCCTATAATCGTATACGCACTTAAGTAATTATTAAAAAATTATTTAAATTCGTATCAAAATCATACCCATGATATTACAAAAACACCACATACTTTAGTTGGTGTAGGAGGGAGAGTGGACCCCAAACCTTGATTAAGTTCTTGGAACTCTTGACCTTAGGGATGAAATCTTGACTTTAGGGAAAGGATTTAGGGTTTTGATTTGAGAAAATAAGAGTAGTTTCTGATGTATTTTTCCCTAAACACTCTTTAATTTTGTGTTATGGCAGTGTTTAGATGAGGTAAAAATACTAAGATACCCCTCCTGACCTGGTATTTAAAGAAAAATGTGAACTGGGCACCCGACGCGTTAACCGATGCAATGCATTAATATCGCGCCGGTCCACTGCTCTTCGATGCGATCATCGATGCAGTGCGATGACATCGCATCAATATACTATTTCAGCGACACAATAATTGATGCAGAGCATCGACTTCGCATTGAGCCACTATTTTCAACACTCAAACACGCCCTATTCCTTCTTCGAAAAATCCAAAACTTCTCCGAGACACCCTCCTTCCATCCCTGAATATGAATCAAATTTATAAACTAAGTCTCGAGGTTGGAAAGATCGATTTAGGGAACACCAAAGTTTAGGAACTAAAAATGAAGTTAAGTCATTCTTGACACTTAGAAAGTTTTCAAGTTGCTAGCTTCTTAAGCATGCTACCAAGTGTGGTACTATGCCAAAAATTTTGCGGGGTATTACATTATACCCCCTTAGGATCATTCATCCCCGAATGATAGAGTAGGACACAGGTAAGAACGATTAATCTTACTAAAGAGAAGATAAATAATAGGGAAAGGATCATACCTTTTATAACATCATTCACCGGATCAAAGAGATTTGGATAACTTGAACGCATATCATCCTCCGACTCCTAAGTAGCTTCCTCAGCCTTTTGATTCCTCCACAACATCTTAACCGAGGTTATTTCTTTACTTCTCAACTTTCGAACTTGGCGATCCAAAATGGCAATGGGTTCTTCTTTGTACGATAAGGAGTTTTTCACATTGATTTCTTCTATAGGTAACACTAAAGAATGGTCCCCAATACACTTTTTCAACATAGACACATGGAACACAGGACATACCAAAGCCAAACTCGTGGACAAATCTAATTCATAGGAAACTTCACCTATCCTTTTCATGATCTGGTACGGTCCTACGTAACGAGGACTAAGCTTTCTTTTTCTTTCAAAACACATGACTCCCTTTATACGGAGACTTTGAAGAACACCCAGTCACCAGTCTCAAATTCCAACTCCCTTCTCCTAACATTGTCATAGGATTTCTGACAACTCTGAGCTGTCTTAAGTCGCTCTCTAATGACTTTCACCTTCTCCATTGCCTGAGGAACATGTTCAGTCCTAAACAACTGTGTTTTACCCACTTCATACCACCTAATCGGTGATCTACATCTTCTCTCATAGAGTGCTTCAAAAGGAGCCATCTTAATGCTGGCATGGTAGATATTATTGTAGGCGAACTCTATCAATGACAAATGGTCTACCCAACTACCTTTGAAGTCGATTACGGAGGATCTCAGCATATCCTCAAGGGTATGTATGGTGCCTTCATCTTGCCCATCAATCTGAGGGTGGAATGCAGTACTCAGGTTCACTTGGGTACCTAAACCCCTTTGAAAAGATTGCCAAAACTACAAACAGAATTGCGTACCTCGATCGGATATAATGGATATAGGTTCACCATGCAAACGAACTATTTCCTTGATATACAGCTTGGCCTAATCATCTCCTGAATAATTAGTCCTCACAGGCAGAAAGTGAGCTGACTTGGTCATCCGATCTAGAATTACCTAAATAGAGTCATATTAGTTCCGAGACCTTGGAAGCCCCGTGATGAAGTCCATATTCATCATCTCCCACTTCCACGTAGGCAAGGATATCTCTTGAGAAGTACCACCTGGTCTTAAATGTTTCACTTTAACTTGTTGGCAATTTAAACACTTAGAAACAAAATCAATAACATCATGTTTCATATTATTCCACTAATATATAGCTTTAAGATCATGATACATTTTGGTAGAGCCTGGGTGAAAAACATACCTTGAAGTGTGAGCTTCATCGAGGATCCTCTCTCACAAATCGTCCATATTTGGTACACACAACCTACCTTGATACCTCAAAATACCGTCACTACCAATTTCAAATGACATCACTTTCTGTTGACCCACATCTTTCTTAATCTGCATCAAGATAGGATCTTCAACCTACTTCTCCTTAACTTTCGCACATAGGGAAGATTTAGCTATCTCATGTACAATTACTCCTCCATCTTCAGAATCCAGAAGTCGCACCCCTAGATTTGCAAGTCGGTGAATATCTTTCACCATCTCTCCTTTTTCGTCCTCAATATGAGAAAGACTACCCATAGATAATATGCTGAGAGCCCCATAGATAATCTGCTGAGGGCGTTGGCCACCTTGTTTGCCTTGCTCGGATGATAGTGCAGGCTCATGTCATAATTTTTCAATAATTCCAACCACCTCCTTTTCCTAAGATTCAACTTTTTTTATGAAAATACATACTATAAACTTTTATGGTCAGTAAAAATATCAACGTGTACCCCATATAGATAATGCCTCTAAATTTTAAGTGCAAACACCACAACCTCTAGCTCTAAGTCATAGGTGGGTTAATTTAGTTTGTACACCTTCAACTGTCTAGATGCATAAGCTACCACCTTGCCATGCTGCATAAGCACGCACCCAAGTCCCACCTGGGATGCATCACAGTATACAACAAAACCTTTGTACCTTCGAGAAGGGTCAAAATAGGTGCAGTAGTCAGCTTGTCTTTCAACTTCTCGAAAATATTCTCACAGGAGTCATACCAAACGAATTTTACCTTTTTCTGTGTCAACCTGGTAAGTGGAGCAGTTATGGAAGAGAAACTTTCTACGAACCGCCTGTAATACCCTGCCAAACCTAAGAAGCTCCAAATATTGATTGGAGTCATGGGACTGGTCCATCTTCTCACTGGCTCAATCTTTTGGGGGTCAACCTTAATTTCCTCACTAGACATGATATACCCTAAGAAGGCAATAACATTGAGCCAAAAATCATACTTGGAATATTTTGCATACAATTTATGATCTTTGAGGGTCTGAAGAATGATTTGGAGGTAATTGGCATGATCCTCCTCACTCTTAGAATAAATCAAAATATCATCAATGAAGACTATGATTAACAGATCTAGAAACTGACGGAACACTCTATTCATTAGGTCCATGAAATCTGCAGGGGCATTAGTCAATCCGAAGGACATGACTAAGAATTGATAATGGCCATATCGAGTTCAGAAAGTTGTTTTGGGAATATCAGCCTCCCTAACCTTGAATTGATGATACCCCGAACGAAGGTCTATCTTGAAGAAACACTTAGCTCCCTGAAGTTGGTAAAAAAGATCATCAATACTAGAAAGAAGGTATTTGTTCTTAGCAGTAACCTTATTCAGCTGATGGTAGTCTATACACATATGGATGTAATTGTCTTTCTTACGCACAAAGAGTATAGGTGCACCCAGAGAGAAATGCTAGGACGAATAAAGCCTTTATCAAGCATATCTTTTAACTACTCTTTCAACTCCACAGAAGCCATTCTGTATGGCGAATAGAAATAGGACAAGTGTCCGACAACAAATCAATACCAAAATCTATCTTTCTATTAGGTGGTATTCCTAGGAGATCATTGGGAAAGACTTTCGGTAATCATTTACTATAGGGACTGACTGGAGAGAAGGACTTTTAGTATTAGAATCTTTTACCCAAATCAGATGATACAAACAATCCTTAGACATAAGTTTGCGGGCTCTGAGATAAGAGATGAATTTGCCCTTAGGTTCTAAAGAATACCCCTTACACTCTATCACTGGTTTATTTGGAAAAGAGAAAGTGACTTTTCGGGTTCTACAATCTAGTGAGGCATAGCACGAATGGAGATAATACATCCCTAAAATGGCATCAAAATCAACCATATCAAGTTCTACAAGGTATACCATAGTATCATGATTATAGAAAGACACGACATAATTTCTGTACACCCTTCTAGCCACAACGACATCCCCAACAAGAGTAGAAATAGAAAAGGGTTCTAAAATATTCTCAGGCTCAAAACCAAAACCAATTGCCACATATGGGGTCACATAAGACAAGGTAGACTCTGGGCCAAGTAACACATATACATTACGGGAAAATATTTGCAACGTACCCGTAACTACATCTGGTAAAGTCTCAGCATCCTGGCAGTTAGACAAAAGTATGCAACTGGTTGCGACCGCTCTCGATGGTTGAAGTGGCGCCCTTAGGAGGAGGATCTATAGAGGTGGCTTTGTAAGATCCCGTAAAAATTGCATGTCAAATCCAGCTCGTAAAGCTCCATGAGAGATTCCAACACTTAGAAAAAAAATGTTGCTAAGTGTTCAAGTTCAACACTTACTCTCATTTTAGACCTCCTAACTTCGGGGATTTATTTGATGACCTTCCCGACCTCCGTTTTTAGATTTTCAAGTTGCGTTGTGATGGGGGAAGTCCCTAGTACATATTGGATACATTACGGGCACATTTTGGGCGCATTTCAGTGGCTAACTCATTGGTTTGAAATGCTCCCGCATTCCGGGTGCATTTCAGGTCAAAAATTTCAGTCAACTTCAAACTATCATAACTTCCTGCATATATTAAACTGTGAGAGCTGCTATATATCAATAGAAATATCTTTGAGTTTTGTTTCCAATGAAATTGGTTTTATCCCATTTGGAAATCTAAATAAAAAGTTCTAATCAATTTACTTCAGCCTATCAGACAGTAAATTAGGGACAGATTTGACCTTAATTGTTCCTTAGGGGTATTTTGGTCATCGTCCACCCCTATATATACCCCAAACACAGGATTAAGGCTTATTTCCAGCAACATATACTCCTGTTCTCAAAATCCTCTCAAGAACTCAAGCTAGGGTTTCAATTTGAAGACCCAAATCCCATCAATTGAAGAACATAACTCCCCATTTATCTTCAACATCAAAAGAAGGGTTTCTCTATAGATCATAACCTATAACAAGAATCAAATCCTTCTTCAAGAATATATGATATTCAAGTTTTTCAAACTCAAGAGCCAATTTATTTTCTCTCAAAGGAACAAGAGCCCTAGTCAAGGAATCAAGAACATGTCTAAGAATTTCTTCAAGAATCTTCCACCTAAGGTATGCGTAGTGTTCATCCACGGATTCCTTTCATCCGTAGGAGTCCAAGAACTATGCTTTAAATACTATATTGTGATTGTCTTATTGAGATATGATTATATACATGTTGATGGTTGTTGTTTATGCTTCAAGATGTTAATTTAGGGTGATTCTCATGAAGTATGT
>NC_061117.1:8358601-8366001 GCF_002878395.1 Capsicum annuum
GAACATAACTCCCCATTTATCTTCAACATCAAAAGAAGGGTTTCTCTATAGATCATAACCTATAACAAGAATCAAATCCTTCTTCAAGAATATATGATATTCAAGTTTTTCAAACTCAAGAGCCAATTTATTTTCTCTCAAAGGAACAAGAGCCCTAGTCAAGGAATCAAGAACATGTCTAAGAATTTCTTCAAGAATCTTCCACCTAAGGTATGCGTAGTGTTCATCCACGAATTCCTTTCATCCGTAGGAGTCCAAGAACTATGCTTTAAATACTATATTGTGATTGTTTTATTGAGATATGATTATATACATGTTGATGATTGTTGTTTATGCTTCAAGATGTTAATTTAGGGTGATTCTCATGAAGTATGTGTGCTTGTAGTTAAAACCCATGAAATTAGGTGGTTTAAGATGACTAAATTATTAAGAACACCTATGCCATAATGTGTGCATGTAAGGTGTTCGATGAAAGTCCTAGAATAGGCATAATCATGTTTTCATGATTTAAGAGTGCTCAATTAACAATTCCTTACTCCATGTTTTATGATTTCACGTGAATTCCATGTTGTGTGAATAAACTTCGAATCTTTACATGTTGTTCATGATACCATGATATTTTATGGATTCAATTGGTGGAATTGAGTTGAATTATGGTGTTTGGTGTATAAAATTAATCATTAAGCCTATGCCCTAAATAGTGCATGCAAGGTGTTTGTTAAAATGCCTAAGTGAAGAAGAATTGAGCACTTTGACCTTTATGTGATCTAAATGATGATTCCATGCCATATCCATGTGCTTAAGTTAACTCCCATGCTAAAGCTATGCCTACCATGTGTTTGATAATGTGCCTCAACGAATAAATGATGATCAAGTACCTAGTCTTCATGATCCAAGATTTTTCCATGTCTCTTAAGTTATGTCATGTCTACTTGATCAAGATGATTTCTATGCTATTAATGTGCTATGAATATGTTGTTGGCTTGTCATGACATTAGAATTGACCATGATTTAGCTATATGAAAAGGTTATGAAAACCACATGATTTATGAATTCCCCGTAGATGCTATATTATGGATTGTTAATGTTGGTCAAGTACTCTTGTATGTCAAGTCATGTCAGTTTCCTTCCATCGAGTCCTGGGGTATTCGTACCCAAAAAATATAGCTGTGTTCCTAGAGCCCTGTCATATTTCACGATACTCTCAGTCAAGCCATGTTTAGTAGACTTCAGTCAGCTAACAGAACTCAGTAGTATTTAGTCAGTTAACAGAATTCAGTAGTGTTTCACTAGTCATCGGAACTCAATAAACTCAGTCCATGTTTAGTTCAGTTAAATAGAACAATCAGTAACAGTTCAGTTAATTCTAGTATAAACTAGGAAATCAGTTCAGTATAATCAGTTCAGTGTCATTCAGTTGGGAGTAGGATTCAGCACCGAGCAAACCCAAGGATAGGAACTCACCTGCCAGTAGAGGGTAATTCTTAGAAGCAGTTTTTGCATTCCAGAACTATATAGCCAGCATAGGTTAAGACATCAATACCTATCAGTTAAGGGTAGATGAGGTGGTTTAACATATCAGATAAGGGTTCCCACCATTCTCATTAGAGTACCTGCTAGATGAGGGTCACTCGCATCTTGTCCTTACAAGTGGCGCGGTATTGAAACCCTTCCAATCAGGGCAGAGATTGGACCCCAGCTTAGCTATTATAGTGTATTTGGGGCATGTCAGTTAGATAACTACTTCCCACAGCTTCAGTATCAGTCTCAGTAAAAGAACTCAGATAGTTCTTTAGGATATCAGGACTATCAGATACAGTCAACTCAGATACATTACAAAACTCAGCTAGTTCCATCAGATTTAGGACTATCAGATATAGTCATTCATGCTATCAGTTATCAGAACTCATATTATCAGATATATCAGTTATTAGAATTCAGTTATCATTCATGATATGTTATCGTAAATACATGTCATCAGTATTCATACTCAGTAGTCATGTTATCACAGCTCAGTTTCAGGACTATTACATACGGTCAATCAAATCAGTTCTTTATAATCAGAACTATTAGAAACAATCATTCCTTTATCAGTAATATAGTATCAGTCTCCCAGGACTCAGTAATACAGTATCAGTTCCTCACTTATTAGTGAATTACATATCAATATCAATAAACTCAGTCATTCAGTATCTCAATATCAGTAAACTCAGTCATTCAGTATCTCAACATCAGTAAACTCATGTTGTCAGTATTTAGACTCAGTAGTCAGTATCACCACGAGTTTAGTTACAGTTACGTATGTATGT
Source organism: Capsicum annuum (assembly GCF_002878395.1). Lineage (NCBI taxonomy): Eukaryota > Viridiplantae > Streptophyta > Magnoliopsida > Solanales > Solanaceae > Capsicum > Capsicum annuum. The sequence continues at coordinate 8,360,911 of NC_061117.1, forward strand.
CTGTATTCTCACGTTCATATTAGTGAGCATTGTTCATGCATATAAAACCCTTTGCATTTAGCCTACCTCACTCGTATACTCAGTACATTCAGTCATACTAATGCATTCGTGCTATGGTGTGTTATTTGATGCCATAGGTACAGAGACACGGTTTCAGAGTAGCAGTAGCATTGTAGATTTCGACAGTCAGTGCTCCTCTTCATTCGAAGACAATATTATTATTACTTTATTACAGTATTTCAAATTAGTTTTTCAGTTCATGGAGTTAGTTGGAGACATGTTCCTTCAACTCCTTATTTAGTTCAGTTAGAGGCTTTCAGACTAGATGTCAGATTTGATGTTCAAACTTCAGTATTTATATTTTTTTAGTATTTTTATACTATGTTTTTTAGATATGTATCAGTATTGAACCTTATGGCCTTACAGTTCATGTTTCTACATATTTTATGAGATATTATGTAGTTTATAGGTACAGATATCAGTCATGGGTTAGCTTGTGGTCCTTTGGGGTCATGAGCACCGTGTAGCATTTCGGTTCAGAAAATAGGGGCGTTACAAACTTGGTATCAGAGCCTAAGGTTCAATAGTGTCCTAAGAAGTCTGAAAGTTGCATCAAGTAGAGTCTTGTACGTAGGCGTGTTGTGCACCACACTTATGTGCAGGGGGCTATGAAATGTTTTAGGAACAGTTTCCCTTCTTTCATTTCTCAAGATCGTGCTATAGTAAGTTTCTCTAAGGAACCCATGTAGATTCACATCAGGCTCCCCTCATGTCAACCTTACCTTACTTTCAAGGTAACAGAAATAGTGAAGCTCAAGTCCTAAAGATAGGGCTTTCTCATGTAGTCCCTGGAGACAGTTATGGGATTTTCCACATGCTCAGACAATATCCCTCAGTTCAGTCATGTTCCAAAGTTGTACTGATTTCATTTATGATCATGAGAACTCCTTTGTAAACTCAAATCCAATTTTTGATATGCCGTTAGGTCCCTTCTCAGAATCCTATGACAGTATAGACCTAGAATTTTAAGCATGAACCCAAGAGTTTGGCAGTAGATGAGTTGGGATAGTATTATCTAGTCTGATTAGATTATGTTTTCATTGGGATAGTTGTACCAAGGTAAATCAGGAGGCTTGAACAGTGTAAGCTAGAATTTAAGTTTATTTACTTGAAATTAAACGTGAAGGTATAGATGTGATATTAGTAGTATATGAGGAAACAGAAGCAGCTGATGTGTTTAGTAGGATGGGTAGGTGTCGAACAAAGTATAAGTATGTGATGATAGATTAAGTAACCAAGTCAGACTCTCAGATTCCAGTAGTAGTGCCAGTATGTATAGAAAAGCAGTAAGGGAAGACGATTCCCAACCCATCCTCTTCTTAGTACAAAGATTTGTACTTCAGCTATCACGAAATCCACTCAGGTCTTACATATCAACTCTATGGTCACGAACCATGATCATGCACTTTTCCATAAATTATGTACGATTTCAGTTCCCAGTATAAAGGATCTCAGTTTACCCCACAGTATGAATCAATTCTATGAATATGGCTTATGTTCACACATTTTCCATAGAATCGTCTGCGCTTTCAGTTCCCAGCATAGGGAGTCAGATCTAAATCACTCAGTGTCACAAATCATGTCTCATGAATACAAAAGACTCAAAACTTAGGTCATGCAGCTCATAACTCATGTACACGTATCATGCTTTACAGTATACTCAGATTTCATGACTCATGCTATGCCCCTACAGATCAGATAAATTCATACCACGTCATGTATATCCTCAGTTCAAACCTTTTTGGTAAATCCATGCTCAACTACCTCATGTTATTCAGTCAGTCTCTTCTTGTATGCATAATACTCTATGGTTTCAGTCCAGCTATTCAGACTAAGTACAATTCAGTCTTGTATACCCAGTATTCAGTTACCAGTTATTCAGTTAATCAGACAAGTTAGTATATTTATGCACTCATAATCAGCTAAGTTCATGCATCATGTCTTAGTTTCAGATCCCAGCTATTAAGTCACAATTCTATTTGTAAGTGCCTTGTACACCGCCTTAGTTTTCCTTAGTATCTCATCTAAGTCAGTATTCTTCAAGGGACCTAGAGTCCAAGGGGGAGATACCCTATATCCCCCAACCTTATGTGATTTAAACATGCCACTTTCTTTTCTCTAGATGAATCCAGCTGGAGGAAGGGTTACATATAAGCTGACCCTCTAGCTCCAAATTTCAATCGTAATCTATGTTCTTAATGGATCAGTTTAGCCCATGATACTCTATCCATATCACGCATTACAGACTCAGTTCAACTCATGTATTATGTTCCAGACTCAGTTATGTTCTCATGTTTTCGCTCATGCGTATTGAGTGATTAATCTCAGACTCATCGGTATTTTTAGTCCAACGTAACAGTCTTTCTTAAGCTTACACATTCTCATGTTCAGATTTCAGTACCAAACTTGGTACCATTACCATTGCATGTTCACTTGTATGTTTATGAGTTAGTTTAGTCATGTATCCATGCATCAGATACGTGTGGTCAGCTTATAAATACTTTTAGTCATGCATTCATGTATCACGTCAGTCATATAATCATGCATCAGATATGCATGGACTCAGCTTATCAGTTATGCATCAGAAATGCATTCTCATTTTGAGAAAACTTAGTTCATCAGAACACTCAGTCCTTCATTCATAAATCAGTTACGCATGCATCAGATATACATGTTCAGTATGATATATTCACCTTGTTAGTCATGTCAACCATGAAATCATATTCAGTCGTTCATGCTCAGTACTCAAGTCAGTTGTCTTTTCTCCCCTCTCAATCAGTCTCATTCTAGGACGAATATTCCCAAGGGGGAGATATTGTAAGACCCCGTAAAAATTGCTTGTCAAATTCAGCTCGTAAAGCTCCATGAGAGATTCTAACACTTAAGAAAAAAAATTTTGCTAAGTGTTCAAGTTCAACACTTACTCTTATTTTAGACCTCCTAACTTTGGGGATTTATTTAATGACCTTCCCGACCTCCGTTTTTAGATTTTCAAGTTGCGTTGTGATGGGGAAAGTCCCTAGTACGTGTTGGACACATTTTGAGCGCATTTCAGTGGCTAACTCATTGGTTTGAAATGCTCCCGCATTTCGGGTGCATTTTAGGTTAGAAATTTCAATCAACTTCAAACTATCATAACTTCCTGCATATAATGATCTATGAGAGCTTCTACATATTAATAGAAAGATATTTGAGACTTATTTCCAATGAAATTAGTTTCATCCCATTTGGACATCTAAATAAAAAGTTATAATCAATTTACTTCAGCCTATCAAATAGTCAATTAGGTACAGATTTGACCTTAATTGTTCCTTAGGGCTATTTTGGTCATCTTCCACCCCTATATATACCCCAAACATAGGATTAAGGTTTATTTCCAGCAAAATATACTTCTCTTCTCAAAATCCTCTCAAAAACTCAAGCTAGGGTTTCAATTTGAAGACCCAAATCCCATCAATTGAAGAACATAACTCCTCATTTATCTTCAACATCAAAAGAAGGGTTTCTCTCAAGATCATACCCTATAACAAGAATCAAATCCTTCTTCAAGAATATATGATATTCAAGTTTTTCAAACTCAAGAGCCAATTTATTTTCTCTCAAAGGAACAAGAACCCTTGTCAAGGAATCAAGAACATGTCTAAGAATTTCTTCAAGAATCTTCCACCTGAGGTATGCGTAGTGTTCATCCACGAATTCCTTTCATCCGTAGGAGTCCAAGAAGCATGCTTTAAATACTATATTGTGATTGTCTTGTTGAGATATGATCGTGTACATGTTGATGGTTGTTGTTTATGCTTCAAAATGTTAATTTAGGGTGATTCTCATGAAGTATGTGTGCTTGTAGTTAAAACCCATGAAATTGGGTGGTTTAAGATGACTAAATTATTAAGAACACCTATGCCATAAAGTGTACATGCAAGGTGTTCGACAAAATGCCTTGAATATGCATAATCATGTTTTCATGATTTAAGAGTGCTCAATTAACAAGTCCTTACTCCATGTTTTATGATTTCACGTGAATTCCATGTTGTGTGAATAAACTTCGAATCTTTACATGTTGTTCATGATACCATGATATTTTATGGATTCAAATGATGGAATTGGGTTGAATTATAGTGTTATGGTGTATAAAATTGATCATTAGGCCTATGCCCTAAATAGTGCATGCAAGGTATTTGTTAAAATGCCTAAGTGAAGAAGAATTGAGCACTTTGACCTATTTGTGATCTAAATGATGATTCCATGCCATATCTATGTGCTTAAGTTAACTCCCATGCTAAAGCTATGCCTACCATGTGTTTGATAATGTGCCTCAACGAATAAATGATGATCAAGTACCTAGTCTTCATGCTCCAAGATTTTGCCATGTCTCTTAAGTTATGCCATGTCTACTTGATCAAGATGATTTCTATGCTATTAATGTTCTATGAATATGTTGTTGGCTTTTCATGATATTAGAATTGACCATGATGTTAGCTATATGAAAAGGTTATGAAAACTTCATGATTTATGAATTCCCCATAGATGCTATATTATGGATTGTTAATGTTGATCAAGTACTCTTGTATGTCAAGTCATGTCAGTTTCCTTCCATCGAGTCCTGGGGGTATTTGTACCCAAAAAATATAGCTATGTGCCTAGAGCCATGTCATGTTTTCATGATACTCTCAGTTAAGCCATATTCAATAGACTTTAGTCAGCTAATAGAACTCAGTAGTATTTAGTCAGTTAACAGAATTCAGTAGTGTTTCACTAGTCATCGAAACTCAATAAACCCAGTCCATGTTCAGTTTAGTTAAACAGAACAATCAGTAACAGTTCAGTTAATTCTAGTATGAACTAGGAAATCAGTTCAGTATAATCAGTTCAGTGTCATTCAGTTGGGAGTAGGATTCAGCACCGAGCGAACCCAAGGATGGGAACTCACCTACCAGTAGAGGGTGTGATTCTTAGAAGCAGTCCTTGCATTCCAGAACTATGTAGCCAGCATAGGTTGAGACATCAATACCTGTCAGTTGAGGGTAGATG